>NW_017215934.1:0-23661 GCF_001704415.2 Capra hircus
GTGATGACTTTGGTTGGAATGGACCTTTTAATTCCTCATTGTTCCAGTGCATTGAGCGTGAATAGTTTTCTGTGTATTTGTTGTTTTCTTTGGTTTCTTTATCAGTGCTTTCTAGTTTTCTGACTACTTGGTCTTTTATGTTCTTGATTAAGTTTTTGTTGCTTAGATGTTTTATTTAAGTGGAGTTTCTTTATATTTTTTCTGATTGGTTATGAGTGTCTAGAAATGCCAAGTGATTTTTGGACTGTAAATGGTAGTCTATTATATGATTGTAAATTGATCCCAAATGATTCAGCTTTACTGAAAGTAGTCTAACAACATTTTGTGAAGTGATTGTGGAACGTTTATCTGTAACATCTGTTTCTCCTGCAGTAGGTCATCCAGAGACCCAAAGCATGTTGGTTACTAAAGAGACTTCCCACAGTACTTCTTCATCCAGTGGACTCCTTCAAGGGCAGTGAGCATCGCAGCTTCCCTTGAACTTCGTCTGGGTAAGTCTTGGCCTGTATCAGAAAGCTTCCTGCCTGTCTACTCTAAATTTCTTTTGTGGTATTGACATGGTTGTTTTGAAACCTAGTATACTTTCCAGTCATTTAAAATGTACAGAAAATGCCTAGCAAATGGGAACAAGTGCTAGCATTTGCCACATCATCTAAAAGACTCTATGTGTTTTATCCAAAATGGGTACCTTCTGCAGAACCAGCACATAATCTCCAAAATCAGGAAATCATATGGTATCTACGTTATAATGTAATCCACCGCCCCACTTCCACTTTGCAATGTTCAAGTGTATGAATATATCTTTTGTTTCCATCTTCATCCTTTTTCTTTATTTAGAGTGTTACTGAGATTTTCAGTTATTTGGACAAACTTGATGGATTGAAAGCAGACATGGTGAATAAGGGTTCTGGGTGGCCTTTTCTATGTGGATTTTTTTTTCACTGAAGATGGTTTGAATATTTATTCGTGTTGTAACATGTATGAATCCTGCATTCTTTCTCCCCCCATAGTAATGAAAAAATCAATACTATGCCATTTACCATTTAGATATTTGTAAGCATACAGTGTTGTAGCAGACAACCTTTTCTTGTTTTGCAAACCAGTTTAATAATGTGCACCTTGTGCGTGCTTTGGACAAACTCAGGAAACTGAGTCAGTGACTGAAATGGCCCAAGATATCACCTTAGATTCCATCTTCATCTGAAAACAAAACAGGCACTTCCTGGTGGTCCAGTGGCTGAGACTGGACACTCCCAAAGAAGGAGGCCCAGGTTCATTTCCTGATCCAAGAACTAGATCTCCCATGCCACAACAGAGAATTTGCATGCTGTAGCTAAATATCTGGCTTGCCTCAATGAAGGTTGACCTGGCGCAGCCAAATGAAAACAGAAACAAATATTTAAAAAAATACAACCAAAGGAAAGGAAGGGTATGGTGGCTGTGCAGATTTACGGCTTAGCTTTCCCTATCGATAGAAAAGAAAAAGAGTTTCAAAAGACTGTGTCTCATCCTTCTATCTGGCATATAGAGAGGATTCCTTTGAAATGAGATTTCTCTGGTAAATGTGACTCACAGAAGAGCTGTCTTGAACTTGGGTTTCAGAGATGATCATGTGTCCTCTAAAAAATAAAAGTTAATTGGGTCCAACTAATCCTCATGCTGAGGTGGTATATTTTGTGGTAGCATTTGCTCCCCTTCACTTTGCATGTATCCCCATTTGTTTACACTGTCATCTACTGAAGACATCCTGATATTTGAAAGTTTGTAGTGATTCCAAGTCGAGCTGTTGTATATAATCATGCGATCCTTTTTTGTCTGGACATGTTTTCAAAGCTGTTTAGTAAGTGCTGGACATGAAGGATTCAGGTCACAGGTGAGCCTTGTTTAGCTGTGGAAAAATCCAGCTATGTTTCTCTGTGGCTTGTGGGATCTTCTGGGGTAAGGGATCGAACTAGAGTGTCTTGCATTGTCAGGCAGATTCTTTACCACTGAGCCACCGGAGAAGCTGTGCCCTACCCCCTTTTCTTGAGTTGACTGGATCTAATAGGTGTGCAGTGCTACCTCACTGTTATTTTAGTTTGTCATTTCCTAATGCTATGTGGTTTTGAGTCTTTTTGATAGGCTTATTTACTATCTTTATATTTTTGTAGGCCAGGTGTTTAGGTGTATACATATTTTATGAGATTGTTCTAGATTTTTTGGTATATTTGGAGAACAATCCTTTATCAGATATCTATTTTATAAATATAGTTTCCTGTGGCTTGTGTTTAAGTTTTGTGAATAAGGTTTTTCACCGTTTCAATTTCTAATTTTTTAAAGTTGATGTTATATGTGTTTTCTATCCTTTTTTGGATAGCCTTTTAGTGTGTTGTTGTTGTTGTTAAATTTTATAAGCAGAAGTGAGGTACCGTAGATACAGTTTTAAGCTAAGCTGAGGTGCCACAGATACAGTTTTGCCTTTTGTCTGTTGAGAAGTTTGAGTGAGTTTGGTGTACACTGTAACATTATGTCTACATTCATTTGACTGGATATAGCTTCCAGTTATTTGTCTAATTGGTTTTGGAGATATGATGGGAAGTCAGTTTTTCCAAGGGAAACTGAGGTCCATGAAACATGAACTCTTTTCGATCGGTCGGAATCACTTTCTGCTATTTCTGACAGATTTGACTTGTTTGGATATCTCATATGAGCGGAATCACAGAACGTTTGTCTTTTTTTGGTCTGGTTTATTTCACTTAATCTAATGACCATAAGGTTTGTCCACATTGTCGCATTGTCAGAATTACTGACTTTGAAGGGCCGAATCAGATTCCATTGTGTGTATACCACAGTTTGTTTATGGAATTGGCTGCCATGGACACTTCGATTGCTTCTGTTTGTTTGCCAGTGTGAATCATGCTGTTGTGAGTATGACGGAAGGAGTATCCATTTTTTTCAGCCCCCTTTCCCAATCCTTTTGGGTACATAGCATGAATTGGAATCGAACTATGTATTTCTTCCACGTGTTCGTTTTGGAGTCATTTGTGTAATGTCTTGCAGAGTGGCAGCACCATTTAATGTACTTTTTTGTATGGTGGAATACCGTTCAAGCTTCTGAATATACCTTGCGTTGCATATTCAGTCTCCCACCAACGGACACTTGAATGAGTTCTACCTTTGAGCTATTGTGAATGTCACTATGAATATTTGTGTACCAGTTTTTGTTTGAATTATTAACAAATACATTACCATATATAAAAGAAGCCACAAGGACCTACTGTACAGTTTAGGAAACTATTAAATATCTTATGATGATGTGTAATGCAAGAGAATCTCCAAAGGAATATATGAAAAGCACATAATAACCATGATATTTATTGTGGCAACACTATGAGTTATCATAGCACTACTCAACGTGTATTTATACATGTCACTAAAATATTTACATCTGTAAGGATATTATAAAAAATTATATAAAAAATCAAGAATTCAAACAGAGAATAAATAAACTTCCTGTCATTGCTCGTCATCATTTATACACTCATACTACCTGTAACACTCATTGTATAAGTGCTGGACTAGCAATTGACATTCTTGTAAACCAAGAGATTGTGAAGGTGTAAGGAAATATAGCTTCTTGAATTCCTTAATGAAGGATTCTAGAACTCTATGTCCATGAAGTGAATGAAATTCCGTTTTAGTGAGCCACATTCTTACTAGAGTGATGAGCCTCCACCCCACCCAACGTTAGTTCACAATGAAATCCTGCAGTCCTCTGGCCTCAATGTCTGCTTCCTGCTACCGAGAAAGAAAAGATGAGGAAGTCCTGACAAAACCGATGCTATTTTTCTTTTTCTGATTTGTATTTTATCGCAGGGCCTGGCAAAAAGAGGGCCCAACCTGTTTTTAGAGTTCCATCCCAAGGGTTCCTCCGGCATGTTCCCTATGTTGACAAACTGCTGATTATTTTCAACAAAGGACAATGATCTGCACTTGCACTATCTGTTGCTTGAGCTGGAATAGCAGGCATCCCTTGTAGTGCAGTCGTTCATGCGGAAGTAGACATCCCTGAAGCAATAGTATAAGAGGAACACATTTATCATGTAGACATCGCATCCCATGCATTTGTAATAATTTTTCAGTTATACCCATCATCATCGGAGGAACTGACTTGTCCCAGTAATAACGAGAGGACCCAGTAGAACGGTTCCTTGACTTATGAGTACTTCCTATGAGTACCCTTATGAGTCCTTCTTCCAATGTTGTTTCTCCTAGTTTGGTCATGAACAGTAGAAGCTGATGGCAGTGGTCCTTGAAATGTATGTCGATTCCCAGGTGGCGCAGTTGATCAAGAAATACTCTGCCTACCAGTGCAGGAGGTGGAAGTGATGTGGGTTTGATCCCTGGTTCAGGAAGATAACAATTCATACACATGTTTTCTGGGAACCAGTTTGATACTCATGAGTTTTTTCTTCTGTATCCAGAAAAACAAATGCTGTTCAAGGACACTGAAAGAACCCTGATTTCGAAAATCAGATCTGTATTGTGAACAATGCTTCGATATCCGTGAGTCGAAGCATAGTATTATGCCTATCATCCTTGTATTTCCCTCAGTGAAATATGTTGAGGAAAACTCTTCATTCGTGGTCTAGAGTCACGAAGAAGCTAAATAGCATTCATCCTTTACGTTGACAACTGTGAATCTAAATCTCCTGTGAATCCTATGTGACAACCACACATACCAACATGAGTTATCAGTATTATATCGATATTTTTAGTCCTATTGTATGTCAACTAAAAAAATCAATATCTAATTGTACATGAAGTCAAGACATAAAGTCAGTGCAAATACAAAATGTTCCATCCTTTGAGAAAGGGAGAAAAACATCTCTGTGCTTAGCCTATCGCATTTTTATGGATTAGATCCTTAAGTAGTTTATTCACCACACCCTATGAATGATTCACAAGTCTTCAGAGAAGAAAGGGTCATTTCTCTTAAACAATGAGTAGTTCAACTCTTCTCAAAGCAAAGTCATAAGTGAGTCTAATTTTGCGTGAGCCCATGAAAACTCAGTGTTTTCATTATGCTTGTGCTTATGATGGGAGGAGGTCTGAGAAGGCGCTTCTGAAGGATTATTCATACCAGTCTTTCTCATATGTATGGAGTCTTTAAAGATCGAATCACCGAGGTGTTGCTTCTACACTTGTACTAGGCCGAGCAGCAACATTCCCTTTCTCCCTAAGTGCAGTAGACGTCTGTCTTCTGTCCTCTGGAGTATGTATTGCTTGAGCTCACCACAGCCTAGTAGATGGAAATCGTCAGGATATTCTGGAAACCCTTTGGATTTCAGTCTGCTCAGGAGGTTACCACTGCTGCAAACCTCTGGATTTTACCACGCACTTTTAACAACCTCAGATGAAGGATACAAGTCAACACTCGTGACAGCCACGGGCTTCCATGGCCTATCCATGATTGTTGGCTTTGCTTTCATAATCATCCTGTTTCTTATACCAACTAAACTGTCACTGTATTTTTTCATGACCATTTTATCTTTGACGGTTTTTAGATCTATTATGGATTTTCCTATATATCTTCACTCATCGGTGAGGGTCTTCTGTTAGTAGTAGTTACGACAACTGACTTCCAGTCAGTTAGCTGTGGCAGAATAGAAAAAAGAATGACCCACTGTATATTATTCGTATTATGTATCAATATATTATTCGTTTTATTGTTTGCAGTCATCCACTTCCAAGTTTCCGAAATAAACTTTCAGAAAAATCACATCCTTTTGAATGTCCGTTTGACTGAATAGGAGCACGGAAATGCTATTCCATCAAATTGTTTACAGTTTCCATTCCATTCCTCCTGTTTGATGTAGATATTGGCCTTTGGTTCTATCACTAGCTTTGCAAGTAAAAAAATTCATTAGAGCTCATATGGTAATTTTACTGTTGGCAATAAGTTTAGCATAAAATGAACACAGAAGAGGTTACAGTAGACCAAATATGAAAGTCAGTTGAAAAGAAAACATAGTGTTGAATGTTGACAGTAGGAATATAGTTATGAAGTTCCTTTATTATTATTCTATCCTTCCCGTTTCTTTTGCAGGGGTGTTAATGTACAGATTCCAGTCCTATGGCTGGAGTGAAGAATAGTATCATGATTCTTGAGAGCAACTCTACTAAGTCTTCACGCTCATGTCACTCAAGGTTTTTTAATACCTATTATGTTAGTCGTGTTTGTAGTTTGTGAAGTCACATAAGTTGCATTCACTCAAGCAATAGTATCAAACAGCTATGGCATCAATTCTAGATGTGAATCGATATCGAATGTGAATCCATTTCACTGTGACAAGTGATTATTGCAGATATTCTATTCATGCCAGTAAGAAAGCTGTGCAGAAATAATATAATGTTTATGAAGAAAATAAGATTTGCTAATTTGTTGTATTATTCTCTTTCTTTTCAACAGATTGAATGACAACAGGCTCCACTTTTCATTCACTTGTATGACTATGAGCAGTTTGACCAAGTTGAAGAAGATGACTCGTTTGTAGTCTTCCTCATCAGCTCATTCCATCTACTGGCTTTCAAATCATTTAGTACAGAGCTCACCGTCTAGGTGTTCATCCAGTGTTTTGTTTGCTTA
The DNA here is from genome assembly GCF_001704415.2 of Capra hircus. Classification (NCBI taxonomy): domain Eukaryota; kingdom Metazoa; phylum Chordata; class Mammalia; order Artiodactyla; family Bovidae; genus Capra; species Capra hircus. The sequence continues at coordinate 6,629 of NW_017215934.1, forward strand.
TCATGCAGGATCATTTTCAAAGGAAAAGTATGTGTGTATGAGTTAGAGCTCTGATCCCAAGAGTCCATGTAGAAGCTTCCCCTGAGAAGTGTATCGTTTTTGCACCAATGCTACTGAAACGTGTGAATGTGGTATACCACGCATCCCAATAAGCGTCCAGAGCTTCACAGGCTGCTTCTTTGAAACGCCCAGTACTCATGACATTCCATTCATCTGAGGACTAAATATAGCCAACGTAGGCTGTGTTTGCCAAATAGACTTTGAAGTCTTCTTCACACAGTCCTTCATCGACGCCAGTTTTCAGATCGAAGAAACCCTTGCTCCATGAAGTGTGTGAACACATATACTCATGTTTTGTTTGCGATTTTAAAGTCATTCTTCAGTTTTGTTGGAGGAATGGTTCTGTATATGCCCCGTGGATCTGTGCATGAAAGCCCTAATAACTAATGTGAATCGACTTCACTACCAAGGGATGTTTTCATATCTATTGAGGATTTAGTTCATGTATTTCGATTTTAACTTTCTGTCTTACAGCCTTGTTTGTAGATCAAAGCTATTTGAAAGTGTCATCTGGTTTTCAATGGCTTGTGAGGTTATTCATGAGTGGTTTATAAAACCGAATGGATTGTACGTAGCCATACTTTGTTGTCATTCTATGAATTTGAAGAATGTCTGAAGAATGTCTGCAGTGATGCCTTAAAGATTCATACAATTGATGTCCAATATTTATCTCAATAGACTTGCTTTCAATTTGTAGTTTCCTATGCATATGTCTTTCTTTATGGATTTGGGTAGAAGTCGTATTGGAACACTGAAAAATCTGTGATATCAGCCGTGCTGACCTTCTTTCCGGTGGTCATCATTAAGATTTTCACGCTCACTGTCACTTTGTGCAATGCTATGGATCCTAGTGGAAACAGGTGCCGTTCATCCTACTTTTGTGAAGATTGAACTCATCGTAGAAAGTGGAATTTGTTGAAATATTTATGGTATCAATATATCCTGTGTATATAATTACCCAGATTACGGGTGCGTATCTGATTGCTAAGTTATAAAATGTATGAGATAGATGTGATCCATCAATGGCGATTGGATACGTGGTGGAGAGGTATTTTGGTGATGCAAGAGATTTAAATGATGTGATCAGAGTATTTATATCCCTTTTATGTGGATAATGGGTCTTGGATCGATGTTTGAAACATTCCAACCTTGTCTTTTGTTATGCATGGGAAGTGTCCAAAACGAAGATGATGCAGGTACGTACTTCAAGGGTAAGTATAGGGTTGAGGGCGTGACTATGAAGTGGGTTAGGGTTAGGATGTGGATAGGGTGTCGGGTGAGGGAAGGGTTAAGGTTACAGTGTGCAGAACAGCCCCCCAACTTGTTAGGGTGAGGGGTGAGGCGTGAGGGTTAGGGTTAGGGGTGAGGGTGAGGGTAAGGCTTCAAGGTGAGGGTGAGGGTAAGGGTTCAGGGTGAGGGTGTGGGTGAGGGCGAGGGTAAGGGCTCGGGGTGAGGGTTCAGGGTGAAGGTGTGGGTCTCACATCTGATAAACGATTGCATTCCAAATATACCCTTCATTTCCCTCGAACAGAGCTCTCACTGTTGGAGCCCTTGGCAGTGTGGAAGCCACCGGCCCCTAAGCCACCACAAGAACGCCTGGGGCCTAGGTGCAAAGGCAAGGCAGGAGCAGAGCTGAGGCCAGGAAGGTGCCAGTGGCGTCTCCCAACCTCGTGCAGACTGCTCCTTCCTGGGCAGGAAGTCTAGAAGCCAGGCAAGTCTGGGCAAGGCTCGCCCCAGGCAGAGCAGCCTCGCGCAAGGAACTCTGCCAGATCAGGGCTCTCAGCGGAGCTGGAGCTCTGCGATACTGGAGGCGCACTCGGCTCCACCCCAGCAAGGCTTGCAGCAGCAGGCGACTGGGCTGCCTCCTCTTCCCCGGAGGAGGCTCCCTTCCACTTGTCCTGTGCACTCGGCTTCCAGGCGGAGCCATACCTCGCCTCCTGCAGGTCTTGGCTCAGGGGTTACTTCCCCTGAGCTGGGGTTGTGGGCGGGAACCCAGACACGCAGGGGCAGGCCCCAACAACCTGCACACAGCTCTGCTGGGGAGAAGAGCATTAGGGAACCTATGTATTTCAGGCAAATGATGGGAGACCACAAGTGAGTCGCCAGCCTGCTGGCTGCAGACACCACCCAGGGGCCCTGGGTGCATGGTGCTCTCAATGTGGCGCTGAGTCTGGACAGCCAAGCAACAGCTGAAGGAGCTCTGCAGTTGCCCTTCCCTTCCCGTCGACAGAGCTCTCAGTGCTGGAGCCCTTGGAAGTGTGGAACTCAGCGATCCCTAAGCCCTCCCAAACACATGTCTCTGCTGGGGAGGAGAGTGCTAGGGAACATACGTCTCTCACACACTTTCTAGGCACACACGGAGTCAGCCTCTGGGAGTGTGGGATGCAAAACCCAGCCAGGGGCCCTTGGAACCTGGTGCTCTCCGTGCGGCGCTTAGTCTGGGCGGCCAAGCAACCGCTGAAGGAGCCCTGCTGTTGCCCTTCGCTTCCCTCTGACAGAGCTTTCACTGCTGGAGCCCTTGGCAGTGTGCAACCCACCAGCCCCTAAGCCCTCCTCAAGGACGCTGGGACCTAAGTGCAAAGGCAAGGCAGGGGTAGAGCTGAAGCCAGGAAGGCGCCAGTGGCGTTTCCGAGCCTCACACAGCCTGCTCCTTCCTGGGGAGGGAGCCTAAAAGCAAGGCAAGTCTGCGCAAGGCTCGCCTATGGCAGAGCATCTTGGTGCCAGAACTCTGCCAGATCGGGCCTCTGAACAGAGCTAGAGATCTGCCGTACTGGAGTCGCACTTAGCTTCGTGCAAGCAGGGATTTCAGCTTGACGGGGACTTGCTGCCTCCTCTTCCCCCGAGGAGGCTCGCTTCCCTGCTGGCTGTGCACTCGCCTATCAGGCGGGGGCGCAGGGCTCCTCCAGCAGGTCTTGCCTCAGGGGCTGCTTCCCCTGAGTTGGGGCTGTGGGCAGGAACCCAGACACGCAGGATCAGGCCCCAAACACCTGCACATGTCTCTGCTGGGGAGGAGAGTGCTAGGGAACCTACGTCTGTCATACACTTTCTGGGCACCCAAGGAATCAGCCTCCGTGTGTGCGGGGCTGAAAACCCCAGCCAGGGGCCCTGGGAGCCTGGTGCTCTCCGTGTGGCGCTGAATCTGGGCGGCCAAGCAACCGCTGGAGGAGCCCTGCAGTTGCCCTTCCCTTCCCTCTGACAGAATTCTCACTGCTGGAGCCCTTGGCAGTGTGCAACCCACCAGCCCCTAAGCTCTCCTTAAGGAGGACTGGGACCTAAGTGCAAAGGCAAGGCAGGATTGGAGCTGAGGCAAGAAAGGCGCCAGTGGCGACTCCCAGGCTCCTGCTGCCTGCTCCTTCCTGGAGAGGCAGCCTAAAAGCAAGGCAAGTCTGGGCAAGGCTAGCCCCCGGCAGAGCAGCCTCGCGCCAGGAACTCTGCCAGATCGGGGCTCTGAGCAGAGCTAGAGCTCTGCCGTACTGGAGGCGCACTTAGCTCCGTGCAAGCAGGGCTTTCAACTTGACGGGGCTGGGCTGCCTCCTCTTCCCCGAGGAGGCTCGCTTCCCTGCTGGCTGTGCACTCGCCTATCAGGCGGGGGCGCAGGGCTCCTCCAGCAGGTCTTGCCTCAGGGGCTGCTTCCCCTGAGTTGGGGCTGTGGGCAGGAACCCAGACACGCAGGATCAGGCCCCAAACACCTGCACATGTCTCTGCTGGGGAGGAGAGTGCTAGGGAACCTACGTCTGTCATACACTTTCTGGGCACCCAAGGAATCAGCCTCCGTGTGTGCGGGGCTGAAAACCCCAGCCAGGGGCCCTGGGAGCCTGGTGCTCTCGGTGCGGCGCTGATTCTAGGCGGCCTAGAAACCGCTGGAGGAGCCCTGCAGTTGCCCTTCCCTTCCCTCTGACAGAGCTCTCACTGCTGAAGCCCTTGGCAGTGTGCAACCCACCACCCCCTAAGCCCTCCCCAACGACGCCTGGCACCTAATGTGCAAAGGCAAGGCAGGATTGGAGCTGAGGCAAGGAAGGCACCAGTGGCGTCTCCCAGGCTCGCTCAGACAGCTCCTTCCTGGGGAGGGAGCCTAAAAGCAAGGCAAGTCTGGGCAAGGCGAGCCCCCGGCCGAGCAGCCTCGCGCCAGAAACTCTGCCAGATCGGGGCTCTGAGCAGAGCTAGAGCTCTGCCGTACTGGAGGCCCACTTAGCTCCGTGCAAGCAGGGCTTTCCTCTTGACTGGGCTCGGCTGCCTCCTCTTCTCCCGAGGAGGCTCGCTACACTGCTGGCTGTGCTCTCGCCTATCAGGCGGGCGCGCAGGGCTCCTCCAGCAGGTCTTGCCTCAGGGGCTGCTTCCCCTGAGTTGGGGCTGTGGGCGGGAACCCAGACACGCAGGATACAGGCCCCAACCACCTGCACATGTCTCTGCTGGGGAGGAGAGTGCTAGGGAACCTACGTCTCTCACACACTTTCTAGGCACCCACGGAGTCAGCCTCCTGGAGTGTGGGGATGCAAAACCCCAGCCAGGGGCCCTTGGAACCTGGTGCTCTCCGTGCGGAGCTTGTCTGGGCGGCCAAGAACCGCTGGAAGGAGCCCTGCAGTTGCCCTTCGCTTCCCTCTGACAGAGCTTTCACTGCTGGAGCCCTTGGCAGTGTGCAACCCACCAGCCCCTAAGCCCTCCTCAAGGACGCTTGGGACCTAAGTGCAAAGGCAAGGCAGGGGTAGAGCTGAAGCCAGGAAGGCGCCAGTGGCGTTTCCGAGCCTCACACAGCCTGCTCCTTCCTGGGGAGGGAGCCTTAAAGCAAGGCAAGTCTGCGCAAGGCTCGCCTATGGCAGAGCATCTTGGTGCCAGGAACTCTGCCAGATCGGGCCTCTGAACAGAGCTAGAGATCTGCCGTACTGGAGTCGCACTTAGCTTCGTGTAAGCAGGGATTTCAGCTTGACGGGGACTTGCTGCCTCCTCTTCCCCCGAGGAGGCTCGCTTCCCTGCTGGCTGTGCACTCGCCTATCAGGCGGGGGCGCAGGGCTCCTCCAGCAGGTCTTGCCTCAGGGGCTGCTTCCCCTGAGTTGGGGCTGTGGGCAGGAACCCAGACACGCAGGATCAGGCCCCAAACACCTGCACATGTCTCTGCTGGGGAGGAGAGTGCTAGGGAACCTACGTCTGTCATACACTTTCTGGGCACCCAAGGAATCAGCCTCCGTGTGTGCGGGGCTGAAAACCCCAGCCAGGGGACCTGGGAGCCTGGTGCTCTCCGTGTGGCGCTGAATCTGGGCGGCCAAGCAACCGCTGGAGGAGCCCTGCAGTTGCCCTTCCCTTCCCTCTGACAGAATTCTCACTGCTGGAGCCCTTGGCAGTGTGCAACCCACCAGCCCCTAAGCTCTCCTTAAGGAGGACTGGGACCTAAGTGCAAAGGCAAGGCAGGATTGGAGCTGAGGCAAGAAAGGCGCCAGTGGCGACTCCCAGGCTCCTGCTGCCTGCTCCTTCCTGGAGAGGCAGCCTAAAAGCAAGGCAAGTCTGGGCAAGGCTAGCCCCCGGCAGAGCAGCCTCGCGCCAGGAACTCTGCCAGATCGGGGCTCTGAGCAGAGCTAGAGCTCTGCCGTACTGGAGGCGCACTTAGCTCCGTGCAAGCAGGGCTTTCAACTTGACGGGGCTGGGCTGCCTCCTCTTCCCCCGAGGAGGCTCGCTTCCCTGCTGGCTGTGCACTCGCCTATCAGGCGGGGGCGCAGGGCTCCTCCAGCAGGTCTTGCCTCAGGGGCTGCTTCCCCTGAGTTGGGGCTGTGGGCAGGAACCCAGACACGCAGGATCAGGCCCCAAACACCTGCACATGTCTCTGCTGGGGAGGAGAGTGCTAGGGAACCTACGTCTGTCATACACTTTCTGGGCACCCAAGGAATCAGCCTCCGTGTGTGCGGGGCTGAAAACCCCAGCCAGGGGCCCTGGGAGCCTGGTGCTCTCGGTGCGGCGCTGATTCTAGGCGGCCTAGAAACCGCTGGAGGAGCCCTGCAGTTGCCCTTCCCTTCCCTCTGACAGAGCTCTCACTGCTGAAGCCCTTGGCAGTGTGCAACCCACCACCCCCTAAGCCCTCCCCAACGACGCCTGGCACCTATGTGCAAAGGCAAGGCAGGATTGGAGCTGAGGCAAGGAAGGCACCAGTGGCGTCTCCCAGGCTCGCTCAGACAGCTCCTTCCTGGGGAGGGAGCCTAAAAGCAAGGCAAGTCTGGGCAAGGCGAGCCCCCGGCCGAGCAGCCTCGCGCCAGAAACTCTGCCAGATCGGGGCTCTGAGCAGAGCTAGAGCTCTGCCGTACTGGAGGCCCACTTAGCTCCGTGCAAGCAGGGCTTTCCTCTTGACTGGGCTCGGCTGCCTCCTCTTCTCCCGAGGAGGCTCGCTACACTGCTGGCTGTGCTCTCGCCTATCAGGCGGGCGCGCAGGGCTCCTCCAGCAGGTCTTGCCTCAGGGGCTGCTTCCCCTGAGTTGAGGCTGTGGGCGGGAACCCAGACACGCAGGATCAAGGCCCCAACCACCTGCACATGTCTCTGCTGGGGAGGAGAGTGCTAGGGAACCTACGTCTCTCACACACTTTCTAGGCACCCACGGAGTCAGCCTCTGGGAGTGTGGGGATGCAAAACCCAGCCAGGGGCCCTTGGAACCTGGTGCTCTCCGTGCGGAGCTTTGTCTGGGCGGCCAAGGAACCGCTGAAGGAGCCCTGCTGTTGCCCTTCGCTTCCCTCTGACAGAGCTTTCACTGCTGGAGCCCTTGGCAGTGTGCAACCCACCAGCCCCTAAGCCCTCCTCAAGGACGCTTGGGACCTAAGTGCAAAGGCAAGGCAGGGGTAGAGCTGAAGCCAGGAAGGCGCCAGTGGCGTTTCCGAGCCTCACACAGCCTGCTCCTTCCTGGGGAGGGAGCCTTAAAGCAAGGCAAGTCTGCGCAAGGCTCGCCTATGGCAGAGCATCTTGGTGCCAGGAACTCTGCCAGATCGGGCCTCTGAACAGAGCTAGAGATCTGCCGTACTGGAGTCGCACTTAGCTTCGTGTAAGCAGGGATTTCAGCTTGACGGGGACTTGCTGCCTCCTCTTCCCCCGAGGAGGCTCGCTTCCCTGCTGGCTGTGCACTCGCCTATCAGGCGGGGGCGCAGGGCTCCTCCAGCAGGTCTTGCCTCAGGGGCTGCTTCCCCTGAGTTGGGGCTGTGGGCAGGAACCCAGACACGCAGGATCAGGCCCCAAACACCTGCACATGTCTCTGCTGGGGAGGAGAGTGCTAGGGAACCTACGTCTGTCATACACTTTCTGGGCACCCAAGGAATCAGCCTCCGTGTGTGCGGGGCTGAAAACCCCAGCCAGGGGACCTGGGAGCCTGGTGCTCTCCGTGTGGCGCTGAATCTGGGCGGCCAAGCAACCGCTGGAGGAGCCCTGCAGTTGCCCTTCCCTTCCCTCTGACAGAATTCTCACTGCTGGAGCCCTTGGCAGTGTGCAACCCACCAGCCCCTAAGCTCTCCTTAAGGAGGACTGGGACCTAAGTGCAAAGGCAAGGCAGGATTGGAGCTGAGGCAAGAAAGGCGCCAGTGGCGACTCCCAGGCTCCTGCTGCCTGCTCCTTCCTGGAGAGGCAGCCTAAAAGCAAGGCAAGTCTGGGCAAGGCTAGCCCCCGGCAGAGCAGCCTCGCGCCAGGAACTCTGCCAGATCGGGGCTCTGAGCAGAGCTAGAGCTCTGCCGTACTGGAGGCGCACTTAGCTCCGTGCAAGCAGGGCTTTCAACTTGACGGGGCTGGGCTGCCTCCTCTTCCCCCGAGGAGGCTCGCTTCCCTGCTGGCTGTGCACTCGCCTATCAGGCGGGGGCGCAGGGCTCCTCCAGCAGGTCTTGCCTCAGGGGCTGCTTCCCCTGAGTTGGGGCTGTGGGCAGGAACCCAGACACGCAGGATCAGGCCCCAACCACCTGCACATGTCTCTGCTGGGGAGGAGAGTGCTAGGGAACCTACGTCTGTCATACACTTTCTGGGCACCCAAGGAATCAGCCTCCGTGTGTGCGGGGCTGAAAACCCCAGCCAGGGGCCCTGGGAGCCTGGTGCTCTCCGGTGCGGCGCTGATTCTAGGCGGCCTAGAAACCGCTGGAGGAGCCCTGCAGTTGCCCTTCCCTTCCCTCTGACAGAGCTCTCACTGCTGAAGCCCTTGGCAGTGTGCAACCCACCACCCCCTAAGCCCTCCCCAACGACGCCTGGCACCTATGTGCAAAGGCAAGGCAGGATTGGAGCTGAGGCAAGGAAGGCACCAGTGGCGTCTCCCAGGCCTCGCTCAGACAGCTCCTTCCTGGGGAGGGAGCCTAAAAGCAAGGCAAGTCTGGGCAAGGCTAGCCCCATGGCAGAGCAGCCTCGCGCCAGGAAACTCTGCCAGATCGGGGCTCTGAGCAGAGCCAGAGCTCTGCCGTACTGGAGGCGCACCTAGCTCCCTGCAAGGAGGGCTTTCAAACCCCAAACAATGAACCACATACCCCAAACCCCGAACCACATACCCAAACATGGAACCCGAACCCCAAACCCCATATCCTGAATCTGAACCCCTATCCCAACCGCAAACCCCAAACCCTGAACAGGGAACTCCAAACCCCTTACCCGAACTCAAAACCCCTAACCCAATCCCCAAACTCCGAACCCCAAACACCTAACCCGTACCGTGAACCCCTAACCCTAACCCAAACCCCTAACCCGAGCCCTAAACCCCAAACCCAAACCCCGACCCTCAAGCCCCGAACCGCAAATCCTGAAACACGTAGCCCAAACCCCGAATCCATAACTCCGAACCCCAATCCAGAACCCAACCCCGAACCCCAAACCACTAGCCCGAACCCCAAACCCAAACCCAAACCGCACACCCCTAAACCGAACCCCAAACCCTGAACCCAAACCCCTAACCTGTACCCCCACCCCACACCCCGAACCCGAACCCCAAACCCCTAACCCGAATCGCAAACCCCTAACCTGAACCCCAAATCCCAAACCCCAATCCCAAACCGCAAACACCAAAACCGAACCCTAAACCCCGAAACCCCAACCCCCAAACCCAAACTCCAAACTGCTAACCCGAACCCCAAACCCCAAACCCCTAACCGGAACCCCAAACCTCAAATCCAAAACCGCACACCCCAAACCTCTAAGCCGAACCCCGAACTGCCAACCCCTAATTCCTAACCCGAACAGCAAAACTCGAAACTGCACCTCACACCCCCAACCCCAAACCATGAACCCAATCCCCTGAACCCCAAACCCCAAACCTCAAATCTCGACCCCCGAACCACAAACCTCACATACTCAACCCCTAATCGGAACCTCAAACCCGAATCCCCAAACCCCAAACCCAAATCCTAAACCCCTAATCCCTAACCCAAACCGTCAACCCAGAAACCGAACCCCTAATCCCCAACCCCCAACCCTCAACCCAAACCCCAAACCCATAACTGGAACCCCAAACCGCGAACCCCTCACCCAAATCCCAAACTCCAAACCCCAAACCCCTAAGCCTTAACCTAAACTGCCAACCCCTAACCCGAACCGAGAATCCCTACCCCGAACCCCAAACCCCAAATCCTAACCGCGAACCCCTAACCCAAACCCCAAACCCAAACCGCGAACCCCAAACCCCTAACCCGAATCCCAAATCCCCAACCCCAACCGTGAACCTCAAACCCCAAACCCCTAACCCTAACCTCAAACCCCAAACCCCAACTGCGAACCTCTAAACCAATCCGAGAACCCCTAACCTGATCCCCAAACCCCAAACCCAAGCCCCAAACTCAAACCGCGAGCCCCAAACCCCAAACCCTTAACCCGATCCTCAAACCCCAAACCCCAACTGCAAACCCCTAATCTGAACCGAGAACCCATAACCTGATCCCCAAACCCCAAACCCCTAAGCTGAACCTTGAACCCCTAATCGGAACCCCAAACCCCAAACGAGAACCGCGAACCCGGAACCCCAAACCCTGAACTCCAAACCCCAAACCCGAACCCTGAACCCTAACCCGAACCCGAATCCAAACCCTAAGAAGGGAGGGGATTCCCGTAACCCGAACTCTGAACCTGAACCCTAACAAGTTGAGGGGATGCCGGCACCCTAACCCTAACCCTAACCCTAACAATAAAACTCTAAAAGAAAAAGAAACTTTTCTGGCCTAAGCCCCGCCCCTTGCGGTCCCCCATCCGCTCAAAGCAAAAAAGGCAAGCCCGGACTGGAACTTCTGACCCACAAAGCCAGATTGCATGTTTACTCGGCCGTCAGCCTAACCGCTATGCTAACAAAGCCCCCCGGGTTTCATGCTGCTCCCAGGCACTCTTCAAGCCTCGGCCCGCCAGGGCAGGCTAATAAAGAACTATGGGCCCCATTAGCGCTCACTTTAAGCCCTAACCGTAACCTGAACCCTGACCCTGACCTGAACCCTAACCCAAACCCGAACTCTAAGAAGAGGGGGGTTCCCCGAATTCTAACCCTAACCCCGAACCCGAACCCGAGCGAGTTGGGGGGTTGCCCGAACCCTAACCCTAAGCTTCACAATAAACCTCTAAAATCAAAAGAAACTTTTCTGGTCTAAGCCCCGCCTCTTGTGGTCCCCCGCCCCCTAAAAGGGAAAGAGTTAAACCCGGGACTTGAACTCCTGACCTACAGACCCTAGTCTGCCTGACTTACCAGCCTGCCTAACCGCTATGCTACAGAGGCTTGCTGTTTCAGGCAGCGCTCCCGGGCCCTCTTCAAGCCTCTGCGCGCCAGGGTCTGGCTCTATAGAATATCATGGCTGTCCTAGGTCATCTTTGCTTCTTATCCCTAAATCATAGACAGATGAGCTGAGAAAAAGCTTGGGTTGTCTCGGTGGGGTGGATCTGCTTGTCCTTGTGTTTCCCCTGGAGGCAGTCGCGGTCCCGCGGGCCTGGCCTGGCAGGGGGCGTGGGGGCGGGGCGCACCGTGCGCGCCTCGGGGGCGGGGCGAGCCTGGGCGGCTGGTCAGGGGCGCGGCTCACGGGAGCGGGTCTGGGGCGGGGTGAACATGGCGGCGCCTCGGGGCCAGGGGTCCCCAGTTGTGCTCTCAGGGCTCGCCATTGCAGCTGGGACTGCTCGTTTCGTGGGCTCCTGGGTCCCCGTCGATTGGCATCCAGCGAGCAGAGCGCAGGGCTGTGGACCACAGGTAAGGGAACTCGGACTCGGCGGAGCAGGGAACCATGTCTTCTGCCCTTTGTTTGCAGTCTCGGAGCCGACTGAAATGGCGATCGCAGAAAAGCCTCGCCTTTGGGGCCGAGGGTTTTACCGCTTCACCCCTTTGCATACAGCTCAGACCCGCGCGCTTTTCCCAAGCAGCCGAGTGTATTGCTTCCTACAGGCCTGGAGAGGATAACAGGCAGGAAGGCCAGGGGTCTCCAGACAGAGAAAATAAACTGCAAGTGTCAGACGTTTTTTTCTCTCTCTTAAGAGGCAGGAGGAGACCAAAGAGGGCTGCGGTTTTTTTTTCTCCATCTTGATACAAATGTAAAAGAAGGTTTCTCTGAAAATTCTGTGTTGCCATGACAACTCCTGGCTCCACCTGAATTTAACTTTTCTCAAACCTTGAACTAAGCAATGCATTGTTCTTATGGAAATGTTTGTCTTAAGGTATGTTAATGTCTTCAGGTCAGTTCCCCCTAAGGGCTCAGAAACGACTCGACAAACCGGTTTGTCTTACTCATACCTGGTTCTCTTAACCTCTGTGAATGAAACTATATATTTGCTTGGAAATCTGCCTTTCTTCAAGATTCATGTCCATCATTTTCTGGCCTGGGATGACTCATCTGCTGCCAATGTGATCTCAATGCATGCTGTGGGTGAGGGGCCTGGTGCCATTCTCTGAGACATTGTCTTTCTTTCCTTAGCAGACTGCTAGTGGCTGTATAACATCTGGCTAAAGACTAGCAGGGGGTACTCTTTCTTCCCCCTTTGAATGTCTACGTCAGCAGCTCTCTCGATCTCTTTTCTACTTGAATCAAACTTTTTCACAGAAAACCTCTGAGCCATCAAGCTTCGTCACTTGCCCTGGATTGAATTCTCCTCTGGAGGCCAAGAATGCTGGCATCTTTTGTGGTTTAGCAGCCACCTTTCAGCCTTTTGTAATTCATATTGAATCTTCATTTCAGATGGCAGATGCATTCCACGGTATTGCCAACTGAAGTCTTGTCATCGCTATGGAGTCTCTGTCCATGGCTTGAGGGTATTTTTCAGCAATCATGTATCATTTCCAGTGTGCCAGTCTTGTCATCCTCATTCCATCCATAGCAAAGTCTTTTATTAATGTTGACGTGATTGAAGGGGAATTGTTTGTTTCAATTCCCTTTCAGATTGTTATTTGCTGGTGTATACAGATAACACTGTGTCGTCATTCATTTGTATCCGTTTGGACAGCTTGATAGTTGTCTTTAGTTTCTTTAATTTCTCATAATTGAAGATGACCCTGGCTCATATATTTACAGTCGCACCCCTAGTCTCAGTCATTTCTTCAAAGAACTGTCCTTTTTTTAACATGACATTATTTTTGACTGTGCTGGGTCTTTATTGCTCCTTTGTCTAGTTGTAGTGAGCAGAGGCTACCTTCTAGTTGCTGTGCCATGGCTTCTCATTGCAGTGCTTTCTCTGTGTGCAGAACTTGGGCTCTGGAGCATGCAAACGTCAAGAGTTGTTCAAGGGCTTCATTGCCCCTGGGCGTGTGGAATCTTCTACACAGGAATTGAACCCGTGTTCCCTGCATCGGTAGGCAGCTTCTTTACCACCAGGCCATCGGAGATGTTTCCTGTTCCCTTTTATTAGAGAATGATATTTAAAACATACATGTAGGAGCTCAATATGCTCAGCTGACAATACATGGAGATATATCTCCATGTATTCCAGCTCACCTTTGAACATATTCAGTTAAAGGTAATTTGTGATGATGTCTCCAACCTGATCCACCACGACATGGACATTGTAACGTTTCCTTTTGTTTATCTGGAACTTTGCCTTCCAATGGTAAGATACCTGGCTTCCACCGCTTGTCATACACAGAATTCAGTGCTTGTCCCACGTGGTTACTGAAAAAAAAAAAAACTGTCAGATTGTCTTTCAAAGGGGGCTCTGCGTGCATCGCACCAGTATCTTGAGTATGTTTTTGTATGATAGTTTACTATCAGTATACCCTCAGTGGCCAGGTGTCTATTTCAGTCGTTACCAATTATGAATGGGCTTGTTTGCTCTAGTGTTCTTGGACAATTCGAGTACAGTTTCTTTGTCAGATGTGCATTTGTTTAGGAAAAGAGTTGTATTGATTGTTGGCTGTGTTGCATCTTTGTGTGTGGGCTTTTCTCTAGTTTTGGTGAGCATGGGCCATAACGAGTGGTTTGCAGGCTTCTCACTGCAGTGTGTCCTCTTGTTGAGGGGCACAGGCTCACGGGCTTCAGTGGCTGCGGCATGTGAACTCGGCATCGTGGCTTCCAGGATCTAGAGCACAGGCTCGGCAGTTGTGGCACACGGGCTCCATAGGATGTGGCATCTTCCCATCCTAGGGATCGCACATGCATCTCCAGCACTGGCAGGTGGATTCTTGACTATGGAACCACCAGGGCATATTTGAGATTCTAGTTTTCCACACACGTATCTAGTGAAAGAGGCCAGGATCAAGAGGCATGGCAGCTGGGAATCCTCAGCCACAGCTCTGGTGTGCTATCCAAAGCTCTGGGGCCTTTGGTGAGCAGCTCAGCTTCCCTGGGACTGTTTCCTCCCGTCAGAAATGCCCTGCTTTTGGACTGTAGCCCACCAAGCTCCTCTGTCCCTAGGATTTCTGAGACCAGAGTACTGCAGGTGGTGCCATTTCCTTCTCTGCTGCTGCTGCCACGTCGCTTCAGTCGTGCCTGACTCTGCGCGACCCCATAGACAGCAGCCTACCAGGCTCCTCTGTCCCTGGGATTCTCCAGGCAAGAACACTGGAGTGGGTTGCCATGTCCTCCTCCAGTACATGAAAGTGAAAAGTGAAAGTGAAGTCACTCAGTGAAGTCGTGTCCGACTCTTAGTGACCCCGGGGTTGCAGCCTACCAGGCTCCTCTGTCCGTGGGATTCTCCAGGCAATGGTACTGGAGCGGGCTGCCATTGCCTTGTCTGATTTCCTTCTCTGCAAGATAGCGTTTGGAAGCTCTTTTCTCCTGGATATTGCTTTTGATGAAGGAAGGGGGTTCCCTTCCAGGGCTTGAGAGTGAGTTCTTGTCTGACACTGGGCAATGAGTTGTCTGAGGAGAGGAGTGCTGTCCAAGCGAGAGGCTTCATTGGGAAGGGCTGCCGGGGTGGAGGGCAGGAGGGTGAGGGAAACGGAGAGAACCACTCTGTCACGTGGCTCGCACTCTCAGGTTTTATGGTCATCGGGTTCATTTCTGGTTTGTCTCTTGCCAGGCATTCTGAATTGGGATCCTTCTTGGGGGCACACGCATCACTCAGCCGAGATGGATTCCAGCGAAGTGCATCCTGGGAGGTTGGTAGGACCTCTGAACTGGAGCCTCCCATCTCCTGACCTCTCCAGAATTCTGGTTGGTGGTAGCTTGTTCGTTCCTTGTTCCTTCCCAGGACCTCCTGTTGTGAGATGACTCCTGCAAGTGTTTTCTTTTCTCTGTTGCCTGGCCAGGGTGGGTGGTCCGTGGTTCATTTAGCAGTTTCTTTTTGGTTCTCTCGAGTAAGGTCCTCCACAGGGTAAATGTATGAAATGATAAAAGGCAATGTGTTAACTCATTTGTATTCATAATTGGGTAAGTTGGCTTGTTTTGTGTATGTTAGACCTGATCACCAGACCGAAGGTCATGGAGAACGTTTGTAGTTTTCTAAAATTTCAATAGTTTTTAAAATGGAGTTACCTTGTTGCAAAGTTTGTGTGTATGTTCATATTTTTTTAAACAGTTATTTCTTTTTAGTTGATTGATCATTGCTTTACAATATTGGTTTGATTTGTCATACATCCACATGAATTGACCATAGGTGTACCTATGTCCTCTTGCTCTGGAATCTCCCTCCCACCTCGCACGCATTCCCACCTCTCTAGGTTACTACTGAGCCCCAGTTTGAGTTCCCTGAATCATACAGCAAATTCCCATTGGTTGTCTATTTACAAAGGTTGGTGTACCTGCATCCATGCTGCTCTCTCCATTCATCTCACCCTCTCCCTCTTGTTCCCCACCCTCGTCTGGAAGTCTGTTCTCTATGTCTGCACCTCCATTGCTGCTCTGTGAACAGACTCGTCAGTACCATCCTTCTAGATTCCATGTTTTTCTCTCTTTGACTGACTTCCCTCCCCTTTATTAGAACAAACTCACATGTGTTCCTTTTTATGGCTGCATTCCATACAGGCTCTGATTGTTCCTTAGCCATGTTTTGCGGAGGGTCATGGAGCTATTCTGCTCCATTTCAGTTTGGGCTTCCAGTCTGAGTGCTCGCAGCAGAGCTGCTTCTGGGTGAGCCCTCTGAGGTCTGTGAGCGCCGGGCTGCCCGCTCTTCTCCTGTGGCCCGCAGGGGGGCGCCAAAGCCCCCTCTGACCCGCGGGCGCAGGACGCTTTGCCTTTAGGCTCTGCCCCGTGAGCAGCTGGCGGGAGCTTTGTCTCCTCAGGACCATCAGGGCTCAGGCTTCTGGATAACAGGGCTGCATCCAGGCTGAGAGGAGCAGGGTTGCCTCAGTGCCCACCAGCAGGGAGGCGCTGCAAGAGCGAAAAATGAGGACGGAGTAGACGTTTCCTGTGTCCAGCTGAGGGCTGACTGGAGGTCCATCTCGGAGGACTCAGGGGGAAAGAGCTCCGTGTGCAAAGCGGTGGGTTTTCAGTTCGATTTGCGTTAGATGATGTAGAGGATGAACACTGATGTTCTTCCGTGGAGGTGGCCGTTTTCCTGTCACTGTTTCTTGAGAAGACTGTCCTTTCCTCTTCGCTCGTTCCTGGTTTGATTTTCAGGAACTGACCATGTACATGTGGGTTCGTTTCTGGGCTCTCTATTCTCTCCTGGAGTCCATGTGTCTGTGTTTCCTGCCAGTTCCTCACTGTGGTGGTCACTACAGCTCCGTGATGTAGTTTGAAGAGGGATAGGAAGATGCCTCCAGCTGTGTTCCTCTTTCTCAGAGTCTTTTTGGCCGTTTAAGGTCCTGGTCAACAGTAGCAGTCTAATATGAGGAATATTTCTATTTCTGTGAAAAATGCCATTGAATGTTATTTTGTGATTGCAGTCCGTGTATTTGTTGATGACTTTGGTTTGGAATGGACCTTTTTAATTCCTCATTGTTCCAGTGCATGAGCGTGAATAGTTTTTCTGTGTATTTTGTGTTTTCTTTTGGTTTCTTTATCAGTGCTTTCTAGTTTTCTGACTACTGGTCTTTTATGTTCTTGATTAAGTTTGTTGCTAGATGTTTTATTTAAGTGGGGAGTTTCTTCATTTTTTTTCTGATGTTATGGAGGTGTCTAGAAATGCAAGTGATTTTGGACTGTAAATGGTAGTCTATTATATGATTGTAAATTGATCCCAAATGATTCAGCTTTACTGAAAGTAGTCTAACAACATTTTTGTGAAGTGATGTGGAACGTTTTATCTGTAACATCTGTTTCTCCTGCAGTAGGTCATCCAGAGGACCCAAGACATGGTGGTTACTAAGAGACTTCCCACAGTACTTCTTCATTCCACGTGGACTCCTTCAAGGGCAGTGAGCATCGCAGCTTCCCTTGAACTTCGTCTGGGTAAGTCTTGGCCTGTATCAGAAAGCTTCCTGCCTGTCTACTCTAAATTTCTTTTGTGGTATTGACATGGTTGTTTTGAAACCTAGTATACTTTCCAGTCATTTAAAATGTACAGAAAATGCCTAGCAATGGGAACAAGTGCTAGCATTTGCATCACATCATCTAAAAGACTCTATGTGTTTTATCCAAAATGGGTACCTTCTGCAGAATGAGGATAACGTAGATACGCAATATGAATTTCCTGTTTGAGATAATGGGCTGGGT
>NW_017215935.1:0-13545 GCF_001704415.2 Capra hircus
GCAGGGCCGTGTGTCTCCCTGCATTTTCTGAGCCTTGGAACACATTCCTAGGTCAGAACAGTCCTGCCCATGGGAAGGAGGCTGCGGGGTGTGTCTGAGGGGGTCGCGGTGCCATGCTGGGGTCCAATAGACCCCGGTACCTCCAATAGACCCAGGACAAACAGGTGGGGCTCCCCCTGGCTTCCGAAATGCCAAAGCGAGAAGCAAAGCTAGCTCTATCAGAAGGAAGAAAAGAGCAATCGGATGGATGTTCAGGCTGTTGCTGGGCCGCACCACTTCAGGGTCCCCCGAGAGGAACAGGCGCCCTGTGGCCCTAGGTCCGATATGCAGGTTAACACACAGGGTGTGTCCCCATAGGAGCCAAGAATTTTCCTGACAGACCTAGGCTCACTAGAGCTCTCCTACAGGGCAAAAGGGGTAGAACAGACTGTGGATGTGACTCTGCTTTCCCAGCGAGCATGGGGGCCCTCCCTACGGCCCGGGCTCCCAGCGGAAAATTGTCCCTGAAAAATGACCTCCAAGAAGCGCTTTTCCAGCAGGCTGGGATGCCAGAGTTCACAGGATGCGGGGGAAAGTGATCGTCCTTCAGGAAGAAGAGGCAGCCACCCAGTGTGTGTTTGCCAAGCCTGTATTTGGAAGAAACTGGTTATGCTCCTTCAAGGGGGAGACCTCCAGGTCTGCCTCAGAGGACCCGAAATTCCAGGAGGCCAGCACCATGCATCTCCCCTGTCCTTTTCTGAGCCTTGGAAAGACATGCCTAGCTTATAGCGGTATTGCTCATGAAGAAGCAGGATGCAGGAATGTGTCAGACATGACTGGGTGCCTTCCTGGCGTTCAGCTCCGTGAGGGGCCTTTCCACTCAAAGTAGGTCCCATGCCTCCTTGGGGGAGGAAGTGGGGCCCGCTTGCCTCCAAATTGCCAAAGGCTGGAACAAAGCTAGTTCTATCAGAGGTAAGAAAAGAGCAATTGGATGGATGTGGAAGCTGTTGCTGGGCCGCACTGCTTCAGGCCCCCCCACCCTCCGCCCCCGAGAGAAACAGGCGCCCTGTGGCCCCTAGGTCCTGGATGCAGTTTCACACATAGAATGTGTCCCCATAGGAGCCAAGAATTTTCCTGACAGACCTAGGCTCACTAGAGCTCTCCTACAGAGCAAAGGGGATGGGACAGATGTGTGGCTGTGGCTCTGCCTTTCCCTGGGAGTGTGGAGCCGCTCCCTATGCGCCCCGGGCTCCAGGGGAAGTTGCCCCTGAATAATGACCTCCAAGAAGCGCTTTTCCAACTGGCTGAGACGTGGAGTTCTCAGGATGCAGGGAAAGCGAGTGTCCTTCGGGGAAGCAAAGGCAGTCACCTGTTATCATGACTTACTAGAATAGTAGGTACCTTCTCCGGTTGGGCAGAGGCCTTCCCTACCTGATCTGAAAAAGAAAATGAAGTAGCTCGCTGATTTGAGAAATAATTCCCAGACTTGGGTTTCCAACCAGTATAGAATCCGACAATGGCCCTGTCTTTGTAGCCGCGTTAATTAACAGGTATGTGAAGCTCTAAATATCAGTGGAAATTACATACAGCATATAGGCCCCAGTGTTCTGGAATGGTGGAAAGAAACAACCAAACTCTTGAAGAGACACTTTCAAAATGGATCATAGAGACTGACTGTACATGGATGGGCTTGCTTCCGGCAGACTTACTCATATTACAGGTAACCGCACGTTCCCACAGTTGTTGTCCTTATGAAATTTTCTATGGGAGACCCCCTCCCACAGTGAGGCAGGTGTTAGCAGATTTGCCACAAGTAAGGGGGTGGGATTTCACAGCAGATGGAACAATTAGGTAAGGTAATAAATCAGGTAACTAAGTTTGTATAAAAAAGAATATCATTCCCCCCTTGAGGAAGCAGATTCATGAATTTGTGCTCAGTGATCAGGTGTGGCTCAATGACTGGAAACACAATTCCTTGGCCTGACATCGGAAAGGTCCTTATACTGTTGTTTTAGCCACAATTCTGAAAGAGATGGGAATACCAGACCACCTAACCTGCCTCTTGAGAAATCTGGATGAAGGTCAGGAAGCAACAGTTAGAGCAGGACATGGAACAAACAGACTGGTTCCAAAAAGGAAAAGGAGTATGTCAAGGCTGTATATTGTCACCCTGTTTATTTAACTTCTATGCAGAGTACATCATGAAAAATGCTGGGATGGAAGATACATAAGCTGGAATCAAGATTGCCGGTAGAAATATCAATCAACTTAGATATGCAGATGACACCACCATTATGGCAGAACGTGAAGAGGAACGGGTATGTCGGGGAACTTCTTGAGTTGCAGCAAGAGTGTGAAGGACCCTTTGGAAGTTCCAGAGGTTAGGTGTGGTTAGTCTCGAGATGCCTGAGCGGAAATGGGCCTCATGTCGCCTGGAATGGAGAGGCTCCTGGATATTCCCGAGTTTCAGCAGGTGCTCTCGAGTTACGACGGGGATTCAGGGACTCGCTCTGGCGGCCGCAGGAAAGGCCAGTTATCATGCGTGTTGCTAGGGGGCCTCTCGTGATTCCTCTCCCCGTCGATTGCCGGGGCCTAAGACCTTGTGTGGAGTCGGGGCCGGAAGCTGAGGATTCCTCTCCAGTGCTGACATGGATTTTGGGGTACTTCTGGAGTATCCACAAAGGAGTCAGGGCTCGTCTCGAGTGGGGGCATGAGCGTGCCCTTTCCTCCCATGCTGTAGCAGCAGTGTCATGCTTCCCCTTGCGTGGACCAAGGGATCTGTGGCTTTCCCTCGAGTCTTTCCCACGAGGCTTTCCCACAGGGCTGTCCCACGTGTCACGGTGGTGTGAGTCGATCCTCGGCGTGAAAGCCGAGCAGTGCAGGGAAAACAGGTTCCTGTGGAACGGACTGAGATATCTGGGGGAGTCTTGGAATGGTGGCACGACCCTGCAGTTCCTCTCCCCTTTCCTTTGGAGAGCGCCTCCTCTTGAGATGCGATGGGAATGCCGGGAATTCTTTCCCCACCAAGCAGGGAAAGGATCCGTCCTCTCGAACTACGAGCCAGAAACGGAGCTCCTCTGGATGTGGCCGGGACCCTCGTGCTTCCTCTTGAGTGGAGACGGGTATGTCGGGGAAACTTCTTGAGATGCAGCATGGTGTGAAAGACTCTTTGGAAATTCCAGAGGTCAAGTGTGATTAGCCTCGAGACACCTCAGTGGAAACGGGCCTCATCTCGCCTGCAGGGGAGAACCTCCTGGATTTTACCGAGTTGCGGCAGGTGCTCTTGACTTACGACGGGGACCTCATGGACCCGCTCTAGTGACCTCAGGAAAGGCCAGTCCCCATGCGAGTTGCTAGAGGGCCTGTCGCTGTTCCTCTCCCGTCGATGCCAGGGCCTAAGACCTTGTGTGGAGTCGGGGCCAGGAACCTGAGGATTCCTCTCCAGGGCTGACATGCATCTTGGGGTACTTCTGGAGTCTCCCCAGTGGAGTCAGTCCTCGTATCGAGTGGGGGCATGCACGTGCGCTTTCCTCCCGAGCTGTAGCAGCAGTGTCGCGCTTCCATTCGCGTGGATCAAGGGATCTGTGGCTTTCCCTCGAGGCTTTCCCACGAGGCTTTCCCACGAGGCTTTCCCACAGGGCTGTCCCACGTGCCACCGTGGTGTGAGACGCTCCTGGGCTTGAAAGTCGAGGCAGTGCAGGGAAAACAGTTTTCCCTGGAATGGACTGAGACATCTGGGGGACTCTGGGAATGGTGGCACGACCCTGGAGTTCCTCTCGCCTTTCCTGTGGAGAGCACCTCCTCTTGAGATGTGACAGGAACGCCGGGAATTCTTTCCCGACCACGCAGGGAAAGGATCCCTCCTCTCGAGCTAGGAGACGTAATCGGGCTCTCTGGATGTGGGCAGGACTCACTTGCTTCCTCTCAAGTGGAGACGGGTATGTCGGGGAACTTCTTGAGTTGCAGCAAGGGTGTGAAAGTCCCTTTGGAAGTTCCAGATGTCAGATGTGATTAGCCTCGAAACGCCACAGCAGAAATGGGCCTCATCTCGCCTGGAGGGGAGAACCTCCAGGATTTTCTCGAGTTGCGGCAGGTGCTCTCGACTTACTACGGGGACCTCAGGGACCCGCTCTGGTGGCCTCAGGAAAGGCCAGTCCCCATGCGAGTTGCTCGGCGGCCTCTCGGGATTCCTCTCCCGTCGATGCTGGGGCCTAAGATCTTGTGTGGAGTCGGTGCCGGAATCTGAGGATTCCTCTCCAGTGCTGACATGGATCTTGGGGTACTTCTTGAGTCTCCCAAGGGGAGTCAGTCCTCGTCTCGAGTGGGGGCATGCACGTGCGCTTTCCTCCCTAGCTGTAGCAGCAGTGTCACGCTTCCCTTCACGTGGATCAAGGGATCAGGGGTTTTCCCTCGAGGCTTTCCCACGAGGCTTTCCCACAGGGCTGTCCCACGTGCCACCGTGGTGTGAGTCGATCCTTGGCTTGAATTTCCAGGCAGTGCAGGGAAAACAGGATTCCCTGGAATGGACGGAGACATCTGGGGGACTCTGGGAATGGTGGCACGACCCTGGAGTTCCTCTCGCCTTTCCTGTGGAGAGCGCCTCCTCTTGAGATGCGACGGGAACGCCGGGAATTCTTTGCCGAACACGCAGTGAAAGGATCCCTCCTCTCGAGCTAGGAGGCGGAAACGGGGCTCCTCTGGATGATGGTGGGACTCTCGTGCTTCCTCTCGAGTGGAGACAGGTATGTCGGGGAACTTCTTGAGTTGCAGCAAGGGTGTGAAGGACCCTTTGGAAGTTCCAGAGGTTAGGTGTGAATAGCCTCGGGACGCCTCAGCGGAAATGGGCCTCATCTCGCCTGGAGGGGAGAACCTCCTGGATGTTCTCGGGTTGCGGTGGGTGCTCGACTTACGACGGAGACCACAGGGACCCTCTTTGGTGGCCTCAGGAAAGGCCAGTCCCCATGCGAGTTGCACGGGGTCCTCTCGGGATTCCTCTACCGTCGATGCTGGGGCCTAAGACTTTGTGTGGAGTCGGTGCCGGAACCTAAGGATTCCTCTCCAGTGCTGACATGGATCTTGGGGTACTTCTGGAGTCTCCACAGGGGAGTCAGTCCTCGTCTCGAGTGGGGGTATACACGTGCGCTTTCCTCCCGAGCTGTAGCAGCAGTTTCGCACTTCCATTCGCGTGGATCAAGGTATCTGTGGATTTCCCTCAAGGCTTTCCCACGAGGCTTTCCCACGAGGCTTTCCCACAGGGCCGTCCCACGTGCAACCGTGGTGTGAGTCGATCCTCGGCTTGAAAGTCGAGGCAGTGCAGGGAAAACATGTTTCCCTGGAAAGGACGGAGACATCTTGGGGACTCTGGGAATGGTGGCACGACCCTGGAGTTCCTCTTGCCGTTCCTGTGGAGAGCGCCACCTCTTGAGATGTGGAGGGGTCGCTGGGAATTCTTTCCCGACCACGCAGGGAAAGGATCCCTCCTCTCGAGCTAGGAGACGTAATCGGGGCTCCTCTGGAATGTGGGCCGGACTCTCGTGCTTTCTCTCGAGTGGAGTAGGGTATGTCGGCGAACTTCTTGAGTTGCAGATATGGTGTGAAGGACCCTTTGGAACTTCCAGAGGTTAGGTGTGATTAGCCTGGAGACGCCTCAGCGGAAATGGGCCTCATCTCGCCTGGAGGGGAGAACCTCCTGGATTTTCTCGAGTTGCGGCAGGTGCTCTCGACTGACGACGGGGACCTCAGGGACCCACTCTGGTTGCCTCAGGAAAGGCCAGTCCCCATGCGTGTTCCACGGGGGCCTCTCGGGATTCCTCTCCCGTCGAAGCCTGGGCCTAAGACCTTGTGTGGAGTCGGTGCCGGAACCTGAGGATTCCTCTCCAGTGCTGTCATGGATCTTGGGTTACTTCTGGAGTCTCCCCGGGGAGTCAGTCCTCGTCTCGTGTGGGAGCATGCAGTTGCGCTTTCCTTTCAGAGCTGTAGCAGCAGTGTCACGCTTCCCTTCGCGTGGATCAAGGCATCTGTGGCTTTCCCTCGAGGTTTTCCCACGAGGCTTTCCCGCGAGGCTTTCCCACAGGGCTGACCCACGTGTCACCGTCGTGTGAGTCAATCCTCGGCTTGAAAGTCGAGGCAGTGCAGGGAAAACAGGTTTCCCTGGAATGGACTGAGACATCTGGGGGACTCTGGGAATGGTGGCACGACCCTTGATTCCCTCTCGCCTTTCATGTGGATAGCGCCTCCTCTTGAGATGCCACGGGAACGCCAGGAATTCTTTCCCGAACCCTGCAGGGAAAGGATCCCTCCTCTCGAGCTAGGAGGCAGAAACGGGGCTCCTCTGGATTTTGGCGGTACGCTCGAGCTTCCTCTCGAGTGGAGACGGGTATGCCGGGAACTTCTTGAGTTGCAGGAAGGCTGTGAAGGACACTTTGTAACTTCCAGAGGTTAGGTGTGATTAGCCTTGAGACACCTTAGCGGAAATGGGCCTCATCTCGCCTGGAAGGGAGAACCTCCTGGATTTTCTCAGTTGCGGCAGGTGCTCTGGACGTAGGATGGGGAACACAGGGATCCGCTCTGGTGGCCTCAGGAAAGGCCAGTCCCCATGCTGAGTTGCTCGGGGGCCTCTTGGGATTCCTCTCCCTTCGATACCGGGGCCTAAGACCTTGTGTGGAGTCGGTGCCGGAACCTGAGGATTTCCTCTCCAGTGCTGACATGGATCTTGGGGTACTTCTGGAGTCTCCCCAGGGGAGTCAGTCCTTATCTCGAGTGGGGGCATGCACGTGCGCTTTCCTCCCGAGCTGCAGAAGCAGTGTCACGGTTCCCTTCGCGTGGATCAAGGGATCTGTGGCTTTCCCTCGAGGCTTTCCCACGAGGCTTTCCCACGAGGCTTTCCCACAGGGTTGTCCCACTTGCCACCATGGTGTGAGTCGACCCTCGGCTTGAAAGTCGAGACAGTGCAGGGAAAACAGTTTTCCCTGTAATAGACTAAGACATCTGGGGGACTCTGGGAATTGTGGCACGACCCTGGAGTTCCTCTCGGCTTTCCTGTGGAGAGCGCCTACTCTTGAGATGCGACGGAAAAGCCGGGAATTCTTTCCCGACCACGCAGGGAAAGGATCCCTCTTCTCGAGCTAGGAGGCGGAAACGGGGCTCCTCTGGATGTGGGCGGGACTCTCGTGCTTCCTCTTGAGCGGAGACGGGTATGTCGGGGAACTTCTTGACTTGCAGCAAGGGTTGTGAAGGACCCTTTGGAAGTTCCAGAGGTTAGGTGTGATTAGGATCGAGTCGCCTCAGCGGAAATGGGCCTCATCTCGCCTGGAGGGGAGAACTCCTGGATTTTTCTCGAGTTGCGGCAGGTGCTCTCGACTTAACGACGGGGACCTCAGGGACCCGCTTGGTGGCCTCAGGAAAGGCCATTCGCCATGCGAGTTGCTCGGGGGCCTCTCGGGATTCCTCTCCCGTCGATGCCGGGGCCTAAGATCTTGTGTGGAGTACGGTGTCGGAACCTGAGGAATTGCCTCTCCAGTGCTGACATGGATCTTGGGGGTACTTCTGGAGTCTCCCCAGTGGAGTCAGTCCTCGTCTCGATTGGGGGCATGCACATGCGCTTTCCTCCCGAGCTGTAGCAGCAGTGTCACGCTTCCCTTAGTGTGGATCAAGGGATCAGGGCTTTCCCTCGGGCTTCCCACGAGGCGTTTCCCACAGGGCTGTCCCACGTGCCTACCGTGGTGGTGAGTCGATCCTCGGCTTGAAAGTCAGGCAGTGCAGGGAAAACAGGTTTCCCTGGAATGGACTGAGACATTCTGGGGGACTCTGGGAATGGTGGCACGATCCCTGGAGTTCCTCTCGCCTTTCCTGTGGAGAGGGCTCCCTCTTGAGATGCGACGGAACGCGGGAATTCTTTCCCGACCACGCAGGGAAAGGATCCCTCCTCTCGAGCTAGGAGGACAGGAAACGGGGCTCCTCTGGATGTGGGCGGGACTCTCGTGCTTCCTCTCGAGTGGAGACGGGTATGTCGGTGGAACTTCTTGAGTTGCAGCAAGGGTGTGAATGGACCCTTTGGAAGTTCCAGATGCTTAGGATGTGATTAGCCTCGAGATGCCTCAGGGAAATGGGCTCATCTGCCTGGAGGGGAGAACCTCCTGGATTTTCTCGAGTTGCGGCAGGTGCTCTCGACTTACGACGGGAGACCTCAGGGACCCGCTCTGGTGGCCTCAGGAAAGGCCAGTCCCCATGCGAGTTGCTCGGGGCCTCTCGGGATTCCTCTCCCTTCGATGCCGGGGCCTAAGATCTTGTGTGGAGTCAGTGCCGGAACCTGAGGCATTCCTCTCCAGTGCTGACATGGATCTTGGGGTACTTCCTGGAGTCTCCCCAGGGGAGTCAGTCCTCGTCTCGAGTGGGGGCATGCTCGTGCGCTTTCCTCCCGAGCTGTAGCAGCAGTGTCACGCTTCCCTTCGCGTGGATCAAGAGATCTGTGGGATTTTCCCTCCGAGGCTTTCCCACGAGGCTTTCCCACAGGGCTGTCCCACGTGCCCACGTGTGGTGCTGAGTCGATCCTCGGCTTGAAAGTCGAGGCAGTGCAGGGAAAACAGGTTTCCCTGGAAATGGACTGAGACATCTGGGGGACTCTGGAATGGTGGCACGACCCTGGAGTTCCTCTCGCCTTTCCTGTGGAGAGCGCCTCTCTTGAGATGCGACAGGAACGCCGGGAATTCTTTCCCGACCACGCAGGGAAAGGATCCCTCCTCTCGAGCTAGGAGGCGGAAACGGGGCTCCTCTGGATGTGGGCGGGACTCTCGTGCTTCCTCTCGAGTGGAGACGGGTATGTCGGGAACTTCTTGAGTTGCAGCAAGGGTGTGAAGGGACCCTTTGGAAGTTCCAGAGGTTAGGTGTGATTAGCCTCGAGACGCCTCAGCGGAAATGGGCCTCATCTCGCCTGGAGGGGAGAACCTCCTGGATTTTCTCGAGTTGCGGCAGGTGCTCTCGACTTACGACGGGACCTCAGGGACCCGCTCTGGTGCCTCAGGAAAGGCCAGTCCCATGCGAGTTGCTCGGGGCCTCTCAGGATTCCTCTCCCGTCGATGCGGGGCCTAAGACCTTGTGTGGAGTCGTGCCGGAACCTGAGGATTCCTCTCCAGTGCTGACATGGATCTTGGGTACTTCTGGAGTCTCCCCAGGGGAGTCAGTCCTCGTCTCGAGTGGGCGGCATAGCACGTGCGCTTTCCTCCCGAAGCTGTAGCAGCAGTGGTCACGCTTCCCGTTCGCGTGGATCAAGGGATCTGTGGCTTTCCCTCGAGGCTTTTCCCGAAGGCTTTCCCACGAGGCTTTCCCACCAGGGCTGTCCCACGTGCCACCGTGGTGTGAGTCGATCCTCGGCTTGAAAGTCGAGGCAGTGCAGGGAAACAGGTTTCCCTGGAATGGACTGAGACATCTGGGGGACTCTGGGAATGGTGGCACGACCCTGGAGTTCCTCTCGCCTTTCCTGTGGAGAGCGCCTCCTCTTGAGATGCGACGGGAACGCCGGGAATTCTTTCCCGACCACGCAGGGAAAGGATCCCTCCTCTCGAGCTAGGAGGCGGAAACGGGGCTCCTCTGGAATGTGGGCGGGACTCTCGTGCTTCCTCTCGAGTGGAGACGGGTATGTCGGGGAACTTCTTGAGTTGCAGCAAGGGTGTGAAGACCCTTTGGAAGTTCCAGAGGTTAGGTGTGATTAGCCTCGAGACGCCTCAGCGGAAATGGGCCTCATCTCGCCTGGAGGGGAGAACCTCCTGGATTTTCTCGAGTTGGCGCAGGTGCTCTCGACTTACGACGGGGACCTCAGGGACCCGCTCTGGTGGCCTCAGGAAAGGCCAGTCCCCATGCGAGTTGCTCGGGGGCCTCTCGGATTCCTCTCCCGTCGATGCCGGGGGCTAAGACCTTGTGTGGAGTCCGGTGCCGGGAACCTGTAGGATTCCTCTCCAGTGCTGACATGGATCTTGGGTACTTCTGGAGTCTCCCCAGGGGAGTCAGTCCTCGTCTCGAGTGGGGCATGCACGTGCGCTTTCCTCCCGAGCTGTAGCAGCAGTGTCACGCTTCCCTTCGCGTGGATCAAGGGATCTGTGGCTTTCCCCTCGAGGCTTTCCCACGAGGCTTTCCCACAGGGCTGTCCCACGTGCCACCCATGGTGTGAGTCGATCCTCGGCTTTGAAAGTCGAGGCAGTGCAGGAAAACAGGATTCCCTGGAATGGACTGAGACATCTGGGGGACTCTGGGAATGGTGGCATCGAACCTGGAGTTCCTCTCAGCCTTTCCTGTGGAGAGCGCCTCCTCTTGAGATGCGACGGACGACCGGGAATTCTTTCCCGACACGCAGGGAAAGGATCCCTCCTCTCGAGCTAGGAGGCGGAAACGGGGCTCCTCTGGATGTGGCGGGACTCTCGTGCTTCCTCTCGAGTGGAGACGGTATGTGGGGAACTTCTTGAGTTGTGCAGCAAGGGTGTGAAGGACGCCTTTGGAAGTTCCAGAGCGTTAGGTGTGATTAGCCTCGAGACGCCTCAGCGAAATGGGCCTCATCTCGCCTGGAAGGGGAGAACCTCTGGATTTTCTCGAGTTGGCGGCAGGTGCTCTCTCGACTTACGACGGGGACGTAGGGACGCGCTCTGGTGGCCTCAAGGAAGGGCGTCCCCATGCGAGTTGCTCGGGGACTCGGGATTCCTCTCCGTCGATTGCTGGGCCTAAGACTTGTGTGGAGTCGGTGCCGAACATGAGGATTCCTCTCCAGTGCTGACATGGATCTTGGGGTACTTCTGTAGTCTCCCCAGGGGAGTCAGTCCTCATCTCGAGTGGGGGCATGCACGAGCGCTTTTCTCCCGAGCTGTAGCAGCAGTGTCACACTTCCCTTCCGTGGATAAAGGGATCTGTGGCTTTCCCTCGAGGCTTTCGCCACGAGGCTTTCCCACAGGTCTGTCCTACGTGTCACCGTGGTGTGAGTCGATCCTCGGCTTGAAAGTCGAGGCAGTGCAGGGAAAACAGGTTTCCCTGGAATGGACTGAGACATCTGGGGGACTCTGGGAATGGTGCACGACCCTGGAGTTCCTCTCGCCTTTCCTGTGGAAAGGCCTCCTCTTGAGATGCGACGGAAACGTCGGGAATTCTTTCCCGACCACGCAGGGAAAGGATCCCTGCTCTCGAGCTATGAGGCGGAAACGGGGCTCCTCTGATAAGGGCGGGACTCTCGTGCTTCCTCTCGAATGGAGACGGGTAGGTCGGGGAACTTCTTGAGTTGCAGCAAGGGCGTGAAGGACCTTTTGGAAGTTTCAGAGGTTAGGTGTGATTAGCCTCGAGACCCGTCAGCAGAAATGGGCCTCATCTCGCCTGGAGGCTAGAACCTCCTGGATTTTCTCGAGTTGTGGCAGGTGCTCTCGACTTACGACGGGAACCACAGGGATCCCCTCTTTGGGCCTCAGGAACGGCCAGTCCCCATGCGAGTTGCTCGGGAGCCTTTCGGGATTTCTCTCCCGTCGATGCCGGGGCCTAAGGTCTTGTGAGGAGTCGGTGCCGGAACCTGAGGATTACTCTACAGTGCTGACATGGATCTTGGTGTACTTCTGGAGTCTCCCCAGGGGAGTCAGTCCTCGTCCCTAATGGGGTCATGCACGTGCGCTTTCCTCCCGAGCTGTAGCAGCAGTGTCACGCTTCCCTTCGCGTGGATCAAGGGATCTGTGGCTTTCCCTCGAGGCTTTCCCAAAGGGCTGTCCCACGTGCCACCGTGGTGTGAGTCAATCCTCGGCTTGAAATTCGAGGCTGTGCAGGGAAAACAGGTTTCCCTGGAATGGACTGAGACATCTGGGGGACTCTGGTAATGGTGGCACGACCCTGGAGTTCCTCTCGCCTTTCCTGTTGAGAGCCCTCCTCTTGACATGCGACGGGAACGCCGGGAATTCTTTCCCGACCACGCAGGGAAAGGATCCCTCCTCTCGAGCTAGGAGGCGGAAACGGGGCTCCTCTGGATGTGGGCGGGAGGCTCGTGCTTCCTCTCAAGTGGAGACGGGTATGTCGGGGAACTTCTTGAGTTACAGCAAGGGTGTGAAGGACCCTTTGGAAGTTCCAGAGGTTAGGTGTGATTAGCCTGGAGACGCCTCAGCGGAAATGGGCCTCATCTCGCGAGGAGGGAAGAACCTCCTGGACTTTCTCGAGTTGCGGCAGGTGCTCTCGACTTACGACGGGGACCTCAGGGACCCGCTCTGGTGGCCTCAGGAAAGGCCAGTCCCCTTGCGAGTTGCTCGGGGGCCTCTTGGGATTCCTCTCCCGATAATGCTGGGGCCTAAGACCTTTTGTGGAATCAGTGCTGGAACCTGAGGATTCCTCTCCAGTGCCGACATGGATATTGGGGTACTTCTGGAGTCTCCCCAGGGGAGTCAGTCCCTGTCTCTAGTGGGGGCATGCACGTGCGCTTTCCTCCCCGCTGTACCAGCAGTGTCACGCTTCCCTTCGCATGGATCTAGGGATCTGTGTCTTTCCCTCGAGGCTTTCTGACGAGGCTTTTCCCACGAGGCTTTCCAACAGGGCGTGAGCGTGGTACACCGTGGTGTGAGTCGAGTCGCTCAGCTCTGAAAGTCGAGGCAGTTGCAGGAAACAGGTTTCCCTGGAATGGACTTGAGACATTTGGGCTTCTGGAATGTGGACGACCGCTGGGAGTCCTCTTCGCTTTCCATGTGGAGAGCGCCTCTCTTGAGAGCCGAGCGGGAACGCCTGGGAAATCTTTCCCGACCACGCAGGAGGATTCCCGTCCTCTCAAGCTAGTAGGCATATACGGGGGCTCCTGATGTGGGCGGGACTTTTGTGCTTCCGTCTCGATGTGGAGGCCGGGTATTCGGGGAACTCTTGAGTTGCAGGGCAAGGGTGTGAAGGACCCTTTGGAAGTTTCAGAGGTTTTAAGGTGTGTTAGCTTGACGAGCTCCACGCGGAAAGGACCTGCTCTCGCGCTGGAGTGGAGTAACTCCTGGATTTTTTTCGGGATGTTGCAGGAGGTGCTCTCTGATTACGACCGGGGACTCAGGGACCCGTTGTGTGGTGGCGCTCAGGAAAGGCCAGTCCTCTGCGAGTTGCTCGGGGCCTCTAGGTCCTCTCGGCCGTCGATGCCGGGGCTAAGTCTTGTGTAGGAGTCGGTGCTCTAGAGACCGTGAGTCAAGTTCTTCGTCAGTGGCTGACATGAGATCTTGGGGTACTTCTGGAGTCTTCCCAGTGGGAGTCAGTCCTCGTCTGGAGTGGGCAGCTGCCGTCGCTTCCTCCCAGCTATAGGCAGGGCAGTGTCACGCTTCTCTTAGATGGATCACAGGGTCATGGGGCTTTTCCCCTCGAGCTTCCACGGAGGCTTTCCCTGAGGCTTTCGCCCAGGGTGTCCCACGGTCCACGTGGTGTGAGTCGACTCCTCGGGGTTGAAAAGTCGAGGCAGTGCAGGTGGAAAAGCGGTTTCCCTGGAATGAAACGGATGACATCTGGGGGACTCTGGGAATGGCTGGCACGGACGCTGATTGCCTTCTACGCCTTTCCTGTGAGAGCGCCTCGACTCTTTTTGAAGATGGCGACGGGAAC
>NW_017215936.1:0-13544 GCF_001704415.2 Capra hircus
CAGGGAAACGATCCCTGATCTCGAGCTAAGAGGCGGAAACGGGGCTCCTCTGGATGTGGGCGGGACCTCGTGCTTCCTCTGAGTGGAGACGGGTATGTCCGGGAACTTCTTGAGTTGCAGCAGGGGGTGTGACGGACCCTTTGTAAGTTCCAGAGGTTAGGTGTGATTAGCCTCCGAGGGCTCAGCGGAAATGGGTCTCATCTCGCTGGAGGGGAGAACCACCTGGACATTTTCTCGAGTTGAGGCAGGTGCTCTAGACTTACGACAGGGACCTCAGGACCCGCTCTGGTGGCTCAGGAAAGGCCAGTCCCATGCGAGTTGCTAGTGGGCCTCTCGGGATTCCTTTCCCGTCGATGCCGGGGCTAAGACCTTGTGTGGTATTGGGGCCGGAAACCTGAGGTTTCCCTCCAGTGCTGACATGGATTTTGGGTACTTCTGGAGTCTCCCCAGGGAGTCAGTCCTCTCGAGTGGGGCATGCACGAGCGTTTCCTCCATAGCTGTAGCAGCAGTGTCACGCTTCCCTTCGCATGGATCAAGGGATCTGTGGCTTTCCTTCGAGGCTTTCCACGAGGCTTTCCCACAGGGCTGTCCCACGTGTCACCGTGGTGTGAGTCGATCCTCGGCTTGAAAGTCGATGCAGTGCAGGGAAACAGGTTTCCCTGGAATGGACTGAGACATATGGGGAGTCTGGGGAATGGTGGCACGACCCTGGAGTTCCTCTCGCCTTTCCTGTGGAGAGCGCTTCCTCTTGAGATCGCGGGGAACGCCGGGAATTCTTTCCGACCACGCAGGGAAAGGATCCCTCCTCTCGAGCTAGGAGTCGGAAACGGGGCTCCTCTGGATGTGGGCAGAACTGTCGTGCTTCCTCTCGAGTGGAGACGGGTATGTCGGGGAACTTCTTGAGTTGCAGCAAGGGTGTGAAGGACCCTTTGGAATTTCCAGGGTTAGGTGTGATAGCCTCGAATCGCCTCAGCGGAAATGGGCCTCATCTCGCCTGGAGGGAGAACCTCCTGGATTTTCTCGAGTTTCGGCAGGAGCTCTCGACTTACGAAGGGGACCTCAGGGACCCGCTCTGGTGGCCTCAGGAAAGGCCAGTCCCCATGCGATTTGCTCGGGGGCCTCTCGGGATTCCCCTCCGTCGATGCCGGGCCTAAGATCTTGTGTGGAGTCGGCGCCGGAACCTGAGATTCCTCTCCATTGCTGACATGGATCTGGGTTACTTCTGGATTCTCCCCAGGGGGAGTCAGTCCTCATCTCGAGTGGGGGCATGCACGTGCGCTTTCCTCCCGAGCTGTAGCAGCAGTGTCACGCTTCCTTCGCGTGGATCAAAGGATCTGTGGCTTTCCCTCGAGGCTTTCCCCTTTCCCACGAGGCTTTCCCACGGGCTGTCCCACGTGCCACCGTGGTGTGAGTCGATCCTCGGCTTGAAAGTCGAGGCAGTGCAGGGAAAACAGGTTTCCCTGGAATGGACTGAGACATCTGGGGGACTCTGGAAATGGTGGCACGACCCTGGAGTTCCTCTCTCCTTTTCCTGTGGAGAGTGCCTCCTCTTGAGATGCGACGGGAACACGGGGAATTCTTTCCCCACCACGCAGGGAAAGGATCCTCCTCTCGAGCTAGGAGGAGAAAAAGGGGCTCCTCTGGATGTGGGGCGGACTCTCGTGCTTCCTGTCGAGTGGAGAAGGGTAATGTCGGGAAACTCTTGAGTTATAGCAAGGGTGTGAAGGACCTTTGGAAGTTCCAGAGGTTAGTGTGATAGCCTCGAGATGCCTCAGTGGAAATGGGCCTCATCTCGCCTGGAGGGGAGAACCTCCTGGATTTCTCAAGTTCGGGAAGTGCTCTCGACTTACGACGGGACCTCAGGGACCCGCTCTGTGGCCTCAGGAAAGGCCAGTCCCCATGCGAGTTGCTCGGGGCCTCTCGGATTCCTCTCCATCGATGCCCGGGCCTAAGACCTTGTGTGGAGTCGGTGCCGAACCTGAGGATTCCTCTCCAGTGCTGACATGAACTTGGGTACTTCTGGAGTCTCCCCAGGGGAGTCAGTCCTCGTCTCGAGGGGGCATGCACGTGCGCTTTCCTCCCGAGCTGTAGCAGCAGTGTCACGCTTCCCTTCGCGTGGATCAAGGGATCAGGGGCTTTCCCTCGGGGCTTTCCCACGAGGCTTTCCCAGAGGCTTTCCCACAGGGCTGTCCCACGTGCCACCGTGGTGTGAGTCGATCCTCGGCTTGAAAGTCGAGGCAGTGCAGGGAAAACAGGTTTCCCTGGAATGGACTGAGACATCTGGGGGACTCTGGGAATGGTGGCACGACCCTGGAGTTCCTCTCGCCTTTCCTGTGGGAGAGCGCTCCTTTGAGATGCGACGGGAACGCGGGAATTCTTTCCCCCACACGCAGGAAAGAATCCCTCCTCTCGAGCTAGGAAGCGGAAACGGGGCTCCTCTGGATGTGGGCGGACTCTCGTGCTTCCTCTCGAGTGGAGACGGTATGGGGGAACTTCTTGAGTTGCAGCAAGGGTGTGAAGGACCCTTTGGAAGTTCCAGAGGTTAGATGTGATTAGCCTGGAGACGCCTCAGCGGAAATGGGCCTCATCTCGCCTGGAGGGGAGAACCTCCTGGATTTTCTCTAGTTGTGCAGGTGCTCTCGACTTACGGGGACCTCAGGGACCGCTCTGGTGGCCTCAGGAAAGCCAGTCCCATGCGAGTTGCTCGGGGCCTCTCGGGATTCCTCTTCCGTCGATGCCAGGGGCCTAAGATCTTGTGTGGAGTGGTGCCGGAAACTGAGGATTCCTCTCCATTGCTGACATGGATCTTGGGGTATTCTGGAGTCTCCCCAGGGGAGTCAGTCCTCGTCTTGAGTGGGGGCATGCACGTCGCTTTCCTCCCAGCAGCAGTGTCACACTTCCCTTCGCGTGGATCAAGGGATCAGGCTTTCCCTCGAGGCTTTTCCACGAGGATTTCCCACGAGGCTTTCCCACAGGGCTGTCCACGTGCCACCGTGGTGTGAGTCGATCCTCGGCTTGAAAGTCGAGGCAGTGCAGGGAAAACAGGTTTCCCTGGAATGGACTGAGACATCTGGGGACTCTGGGAATGGTGGCACGACCTGGAGTTCCTCTCGCCTTTCCTGTGGAGAGCGCCTCCCTTGAGATGCGACGGGAACGCGGAATTCTTTCCCCCACACGCAGGGAAAGGATCCTCCTCTCGAGCTAGGAGGCGGAAACGGGGCTCCTCTGGATGTGGGCAGAATTCTCGTGCTTCCTCTCGAGGGAGACGGGTATGTCGGGGAACTTCTTGAGTTGCAGCAAGGGTGTGAAGGACCCTTTGGAAGTTCCAGAGGTTAGGTATGATTTGCCTCGAGACGCCTCAGCGGAAATGGGCCTCATCTCGCCTGGAGGGGAGAACCTCCTGGATTTTCTCGAGTTGGGCAGGTGCTCTCGACTTACCGGGGACCTCAGGGACCGCTCTGGTGGCCTCAGGAAAGCCAGTCCCCATGAGTTCGGGGGCCTCTCGGGATTCCTCTCCCGTCGATGCCGGGCCTAAGACCTTGTGTGGAGTCGGTGCCGGAACCTGAGGATTCCTCTCCAGTGCTGACATGGATCTTGGGTACTTCTGGAGTCTCCCCAGGGGAGTCAGTCCTCGTCTCGAGGGGCATGCACGTGCGCTTTCCTCCCGAGCTGTAGCAGCAGTGTCACGCTTCCCTTCGCGTGGATCAAGGATCAGGGGCTTTCCCTGGCTTTCCCACGAGGCTTTCCCACGAGGCTTTCCACAGGGCTGTCCCACGTGCCACCGTGGTGTGAGTCGATCCTCGGCTTGAAAGTCGAGGCAGTGCAGGGAAAACAGGTTTCTGGAATGGACTGAGACATCTGGGGACTCTGGAATGGTGGCACGACCCTGGAGTTCCTCTCGCCTTTCCTGTGGAGAGCGCCTCCTCTTGAGATGCCGGAACGCGGGAATTCTTTCCCGACCACGCAGGGAAAGGATCCCTCCTCTCGAGCCAGAGGCGGAAACGGGGCTCCTCTGGATGGGCGGGACTCTCGTGCTTCCTCTCGAGTGGAGACGGGTATGTCGGGGAACTTCTTGAGTTGCAGCAAGGTGTGAAGGACCTTTTGGAAATTCCAGTGTTTAGGTGTGATTAGCCTCGAGACGCCTCAGCGGAAATGGGCCTCATCTCGCCTGGAGGGGAGAACCTCCTGGATTTTCTCGAGTTGGGGCAGGTGCTCTCGACTTACGACCGGGACCTCAGGGACCGCTCTGGTGGCCTCAGGAAAGCCAGTCCCCATGCGAATTGCTCGGGGGCCTCTCGGGATTCCTCTCCCGTCGATGCCGGGGCCTAAGACCTTGTGTGGAGATGGTGCCAGAACCTGAGGATTCCTCTCCAGTGCTGACATGGATCTTGGGGTACTTCTGGAGTCTCCCAGGGGAGTCAGTCTTGTCTCGAGTGGGGGCATGCACGTGCGCTTTCCCGAGCTGTAGCAGCAGTGTCACGCTTCCCTTCGCGTGGATCAAGGGATCTGTGGCTTTCCCTCGAGGCTTTCCCAAGAGGTTTCCACGAGGCTTTCCCACAGGGCTGTCCCACGTTCCACCGTGGTGTGAGTCGATCCTCGCCGTGAAAGTCGAGGCAGTGCAGGGAAAAACAGTTTCCCTGGAATGGACTGAGATTCTGGGGACTCTGGAATGGTGGCACGACCCTGGAGTTCCTCTCGCCTTTCCTGTGGAGAGCGCTCCCTTGAGATGCGAGCGGAATGGCGGGGATTATTTCCTGACAAGCAGGGAAAGGATCCCTCATCTCGAGCTTCGAAAAACGGGCTCCTCTGGATGTGGGCGGGACCTTCGTGCTTCCTCTCGAGTGGAGACGGGTATGTCGGGGAACTTCTTGAGTTGCAGCAAGGACCCTTTTGAAGTTCCAGAGTTTAGGTGTGATTAGCCTCGAGACGCCTCAGCGGAAATGGGCCTCATCTCGCCTGGAGGGAGAACCTCCTGGATTTTCGAGTTGTGGCAGGTGCTCTCGAGTTACGACGGGGACCTCAGGGACCCGCTCTGGTGGCCTCAGGAAAGGCCAGTCCCCATGCGAGTTGGGGGCCTTCGGATTCCTCTCCCGTCGATGCCGGGCCTAAGACCTTGTGTGGAGTCGGGCCAGACCCTGAGGATGCCTCTCCAGTGCTGACATGAATCTTTCCATACTTCTGGAGTCTCACCAGGGAGTCAGTCCTCATCTCGTGTGGGGCATGCACCTGCGATTTCCTCACAAGCTGTAGCAGCAGTGTCACGCTTGCCGACATGTGGTTCAAGGGATCAGTCGCTTTGCATCGAGGCTTTCCCACGAGGCTTTCCACAGGGCTGTCCCACATGTCACGGTGGTGTGAGTCTATCCTCGGCGTGAACGTCGAGGCAGTGAAGGGAAAGCAGGTTCTTCTGGAATGGACGGAGACATCTGGGGACTCTTGGAATGCTGGCAAGGCCCTGGAGTTCCTCTCGCCTTTCCTGTGGAGAGTGCCTCCTCTTGAGATTTGACGGGAAGCCGGGAATTCTTTCCCGACGACGAAGGGAAAGGATCCCTCTTCTCGAGCTACGAGGCGGAAACGGGGCTCCGCTGGATGTGGGTGGGACCCTCGTCCTTCCTCTCGAGTGGAGATGGGTATGTCGGAGAACTTCTTGACTTGCAGCAAGGGTGTGAAGGACCCTTTCGAAGTTCCAGAGGTTAGTTGTGATTAGCCTCGAGACGCCTCAGCGGAAATGGGCCTCATCTCGCCTGGAGGGGAGAACCTCCTGGATTTTCTCGAGTTGCAGCTTCCTCTCGAAGTAGGCCCATGTCCCCTTGGGGAGGGTGTCATGCCTCTTTTCTCCTCACTGCCAAAGGGTGGAGCCAAGCTCGCTCTGTCAGAGGTACAAAAACAGCAATTGAATGGATTTTCAAGCTCTTGCTAGGCTGCACCCTTTCAGGGCCCACTTTACTGAAACAGGTGCTCTGTGGCCCCTGGTTGGGTATGCAGGTTCACAAACAGGGTGAGATCCTGTCCAAGCCAAGAATTTTCCTGAAAGACCTAGGCTCACTAGAGCTCTCCTCCAGAGCAAAGGGGATAGAGGAGATGTATGGAGGAGTCTTTGCCTTTCCCTGTGAGTGTGGGGCTACTCCCTACGGCCCCAGCTCAGGATAACTGCCTCTAAGAAAGGAATGGCAAGAAGCGCTATTCTTGGAGGTTGGGACAGGGAGTTCGCAGCATGTGGGGAAAGAAAGACTTCTTCGGGGAAGAAGAGGCAACCACCGGGGGTGTGTTTGCAAGCCTCTATTTGGAAGGAACAGGTTTGCTTATACAACTCAAGACCTCCAGATCTGCTCAGAGGACTGAAGTTCCAGAGACAGGGCCATGTATCTCCCTTCCCTTTGAGATCCTTGCAAAGACATTCCTAGCAGATCGTGGGAGTGCCCATGAAGAAGCAAGCAGCGGGAGTGTGCTTGACATCACTGGCTGCCTACCTGGGCTCAGCTCCTCAAGGGGCCTTTCTCTCCTGGTAGGCCCTATGTCCCCTTTGGGAGAGGGTGGTGCCCTCTTCCCTCCACACTGCCAAAGGGTGGAGGTGGAGCAAACTCGTTCTCTCCGAGGTAAAAAAAAAAGACAAATTGGATGGATTTTTAAGCTCTTGCTATGCTGCACCCCTCCAGGACCCACTCGAGCAAAACAGGTGCCCTGTGGCCCCTAGGTCGGGTATGCAGGTTCACACACCGGGTGGGATCCCGTCAAAGCCAAGAATTTTCCTGACAGACCTAGGCTCACTAGAGCTCTCCTCCAGAGGAAAGGGACAGAAAAGACGTGTGTGTGGAGGTGGCTCTGCCTTTCCAGGTCCCAATCTCAGGGATAACTGCCCCTAAGAAAGGAACTGCTGCTGCTGCTGCTGCTAAGTTGCTTCAGTCGTGTTCGACTCTGTGCGACGCCATAGACGGTAGCCCACTAGGCTCCCCCGTCCCTGGGATTCTCCAGGCAAGAACAGTAAGTGGGTTGCCATTGCCTTCTCCAATGCATGAAAGTGAAAATGAAAGTGCAGTCGCTCAGTCGTGTCCGACCCTCAGCGACCCCACGGACTGCAGCCTACCAGGCTTCTCCGTCCATAGGATTTTCTGAAAGGAACTGCAAGAAGCGCTTTTCCAGGAGGCTGGGAAAGGGAGTTCGCAGGATGTGGGGAAAGAGAGCCTCCTTCGGGGAAGAATAGGCGGCCACTTGTTTTGTGTTGCAAACCTCTATTTGGAAGGAACAGGTTAGCTTATACAAAGGGAGACCTCCAGATCTGCTCAGAGGACCGAAGTTGCAGAGGCAGGTCGGTGTATTTTCCCTTCACTTTGCGATCCTTGCAAAGACATTCCTTGCTGATAGATGATTCAGCAAGGGCCTTTGAGACTGTTGTTTTCTTTCCTAGGTTCAAAGATTCCTTCAGTTCCTAATATAGATATCCTAGAAATTATCTGACATCCGTGAAAATCTGATATGTCCTGGTCAAATGCTGTCAGTTATAATTCCAGTTATCATATTAAAGCATTTCAAGTCGCAGCAGTGACCAGATTACATTGTCAATTTCTATTTAATCAGGTTTTAACCATGTCCTCTATGGTTTCACACTGATGCCTTTGCAGAAATACTGCTACTTCAAGATATATGGAATATACTTTTTTTAGCTTACCGATAATTTGTTTGTTTGTTTGTTTGTCTTCTGGTAAGCTGGTACCAGATGGAATTTAGTCTCCTCTCTAGGTTAAGAGAACAAAGTTTTCTTAGAATGCAATTTTTGATAACAGACTATGGATTTCTTTACCTTTCATTGATTTATAATTGTTTTCATCATCTGTTTTTTTACTTCGGTAAAGTAAATAAGCCTTATTTAAGATTTTGGTACATGTAGGATGGACTAAGCTTTCCCCACTCTTGCAAGTTCCCTTAACCCTTCAGATTCTTCTCGTGGGACCAAGATCTCACTTTCCTCCAGAGGGACAATCCAAGCTTTTTATTAGTTGATCTGCCCCTGACATCAGAGTCCATTTGAGCACGAGTTGGCCTATAATTTAGGCATGAAACTATGACTACATAAAGAAAAGGTGACTTTATGATTCAGGGATGGCCATGATATGCCTTGCACTTCAGAGAAAATGGGTTAAAATGATTTTTTTTTCTTCAAAACTGCACAGCCAGTTCTTTCAGCATATGCAATTGAAAACATCTAGTCATTAGGTCAGTTTTCATTCCAATCCCAAAGAAAGGCAATGACAAAGAATATTCAAGCTGCTGCACAATTGCACTCATCTCACACACTAGTAAAGTAATGCTCAAAATTCTCCAAGTTCACATGAACTGTGAACTTCCAAATGTTCAAGAGGGATTTAAAACATGCAGAGAAACCAGAGATCAAACTGCCAACATCCACTGGATCATTGAAAAAGCAAGAGAGTTCCAGAAAAAAAGACATCTATTTCTGCTTTATTGACTATGCCAAAGCCTTTGACTGTGTGGATCACAATAAACTGGGAAAAATTCTGAAAGAGATGGGAATACCAGACCACCTGACCTGTCTCTTGAGAAACCTGTATGCAGGTCAGGAAGAAACAGTTCGAACTGGACATGGAACAACAGACTGGTTCTAAATAGGAAAAGGAATATGTCAAGGCAGTGTATTGTCACCCTGCTTATTTAACTTATATGCAGAGTACATCATGAGAAACACTGGGCTGGAGGAAGCACACGCTGGAATCCAGATTGCTGGGAGAAATATCAAGAATCTCAGATATGCAGATGACACCACCCTTATGGCAGAAAGTGAAGAAGAACTAAAGAGTCTCCTGATGAAAGTGAAAGAGGAGAGTGAAAAAGTTAGCTTAAAGCTCAGCATTCAGAAAACTAAAATCATTGCATCCAGTCTCATCACTTCATGGCAAATAGATGGGAAAACATTGGAAACAGCAGCAGACTATTTTGGGGGCTTGGAAATCACTGCAGGTGATGCTGCCTCCATGAACTTAAAACGTATTTATGACTTGGAAGAAAAGTGATGACCAAACTAGACAGCATATTAAAAAGCCGAGACGTTGCTTTGCCAACAAAGATCCATCCAGTCAAGGCTATGGTTTTTCCATATGTCATGGATGGATATGAAAGATGTACTATAAAGAAAGTGACAGCTGAAAATTGGATGCTTTTGAACTGTGGTGTTGGAGAAGATGCTTGTAGGTCGCTTAGACTACAAGGAGACGCAACCACTCCATCCTAAAGGAAATCAGGTCTGAATATACATTGGAAGGACTGAACCTGAAACTCCAATACTTTGGCCACTTGATGTGAAGAGCTGACTCACTTGGAAGTTGCTTTGATTTGCCTGTGAGTGTGGGAGCCCTCCCTGGGCAAAGGGCCTCAGGGGTCATTGCCACTGAATCACGACCTCCAAGCAAGCGCATTCCAGCTGTGTGACATTCAGGAAGCAGGAGACTGGGAAAACTATCTTCCTTAGAGGAAGGAAAGTCATCCACAGAGAGTGTGTTTTCAGGCCTCTCTTTGCAGCAAGTGTTTTGCTTCTCAGACATCAGAGCTGCAGGCTTGCTCTGAGGGCCTCAATTGCAGAGTCAGGGCTGTGTGTCTCACTGCACTTTCCAAGCATTGCAGACACATTCCTAGGTTGGAGCAGTGCTTCCCATGAGAAAGAAGCCTCGGGAGTGTGTCTGAGCGGGCTGAGTGCCATGCTAGGGTCACCTAGTCGAGGGCACCTTGCACATCCAATGGGCCCCAGGCGAGTAGCTATGGACCGGCCCTTCGGTTGAGACATCCCAAAGC
This sequence comes from Capra hircus, assembly GCF_001704415.2. Classification (NCBI taxonomy): domain Eukaryota; kingdom Metazoa; phylum Chordata; class Mammalia; order Artiodactyla; family Bovidae; genus Capra; species Capra hircus. The sequence goes on from NW_017215936.1 coordinate 9,802, forward strand.
AGGGAACAAAGCTAGCTCTGTCAGAAGGAGGAAAACAGCAATGGGATGGATTTTCAAGCAGTTGCTAAGTCACACCACGTTAGGGCTCCCCGGGAAAGAAATGCGAATTTTGGCCTCTAGGCCCAGTATCCAGATGTGTGCACAGGATATTTTCCCCACAGGATCAAGAATGTTCCAGACAGACCTAAGCTCACTAGCTCTCTCCTGCAGAGGAAATGAAATATTGTTGCTGAACCACGAAAAGATGCTGGGATTCTTGGCTTATGGAGGAGAAGAATTCAATCCAGGGCCCAAGACGAGGCTTGATTGCTCAGAGCTTTTGTGCAATAGAGTTTTATTAAAGGATAAAGGAGATAGAGAAAGCTTCTGACAGAGACATCACAAGGGGCAGAAAGCGTACCCCCTTGCTAGTGTTAGTAATGGAGTTATATACTCTCCAATAAGTTATGACAACGAACAAAAGAATGTCTGGAGGTTGTAAAGACTCACTAGACCTACTCCCATAATTGACATTTTAAGATAACAGGATTAGCCAGAAGGTTTTTTCCAGAGACCGTCCTCAAGAAGGATGCATGATTGTTATATAATCCTAAGGAATGTAGAGGGAAAACAGTTTGTCCTTCCTTCCTCCTTGAGAATTCTAGACCCCTCTCTCCTTGGGGACCCTTGAACTTCTTATAAACCTGCCTTGGCAATGACTCTCTCAGAAACATGATTGAACAGCCGTTTGGAGCTTCCTTTGACTTTCCCTGGGAGGGAGGGAGCCCTCCCTGAGCACAGGGCCTCAGGGGCCATGGCCAATGAAAAATAATCTCCCAGCAAGTGCTTTTCAGCCCTGTGACTCTCAGCCCACAGGAGGCTGAGAAAACTCTCTTCCTTGGAGGAAGGAAAGGCAGCCCAAGAGTGTGTTTTCAGGCCTGTATCTTGCAGCAAGTGTTTGGCTTGTTAGACAGAAGACCTGCAGGCCTGTTCCAACAGACTCAATGCCAGAATCAGGGCCTTGTGTCTCCCTGCAGTTTCCTGGCCTTGCAAACACATTCCTAGGTGAGAGCAGTCCTGCCCATGGGGAAGCAGGCTGCGGGAGTGTGTCTGAGGGGCCAGGTGTCATGCTGGGGTCACCTGGTCGAGGGCACCTTGCACCTCCAATGGACCCCAGGCAAGGAGTTGCAGGCCACCACCTTGCTTCTGAAATCCCAAAATGGGGAGCAAAGCTCGCTCTGTCAGAGGGAAGAAAACAGCAACAGGATGGATTTTCAAGCAGTTGCTAGGCTGTACTGCGTTAGGGCTCCAAGGAAGGAAAATGCGAATTTTAGCCCCTACGACTGGTATCCAGGTGGGCTCCCAGGATGATTTCCCCGCAGGATCCAAGAACGTTCCAGACAGACCTGGGCTCACTAGCTCCCTCCTGCAGAGGAAACATGAGAGAACAGCTGTTTGGAGGTTGCTTTGACTTCCCCTGGGAGGGTAGGATCCCTCCCTGGGTGCAGGGCCTCAGGGGCCATTGCCGCTGAGAAATGCCCTCGAAGCCAGACCTTTGCAGCCTTGTATGACTCAGCACGGAGGAGACTGGAAAAGCTCTCTTCCTTGGAGGAAGGAAAGGCAGCCCCAGAGAGTGTGTTTTCACACCTGTATCTTGCAGCAAGTGTTTGGCGTCTCAGACGTCAGACCTCCAGGCCTGCTCCAACGGCCTCAGTTCCAGAGTCAGGGCCGTGTGTCTCCCTGCATTTTCTGAGCCTTGGGAACACATTCCTAGGTCAGAACAGTCCTGCCCATGGGGAAGGAGGCTGCGGGAGTGTGTCTGAGGGGTCGGGTGCCATGCTGGGGTCCAATAGACCCGGTACCTCCAATAGACCCCAGGACAACAGCGGTGGGGCTCCCCCTGGCTTCCGAAATGCCAAAGCGAGAAGCAAAGCTAGCTCTATCAGAAGGAAGAAAAGAGCAATCGGATGGATGTTCAGGCTGTTGCTGGGGCCGCACCACTTCAGGGTCCCCCCCGAGAGGAACAGGCGCCCTGTGGCCCCTAGGTCCGATATGCAGGTTAACACACAGGGTGTGTCCCCATAGGAGCCAAGAATTTTCCTGACAGACCTAGGCTCACTAGAGCTCTCCTACAGGGCAAAAGGGGTAGAACAGACTGTGGATGTGACTCTGCCTTTCCCAGCGAGCATGGGGCCTCCCTACGGCCCGGGCTCCAGGGAAAATTGTCCCTGAAAAATGACCTCCAAGAAGCGCTTTTCCAGCAGGCTGGGATGCAGAGTTCACAGGATGCGGGGAAAGTGATCGTCCTTCAGGGAAGAAGAGGCAGCCACCCAGTGTGTGTTTGCAAGCCTGTATTTGGAAGAAACTGGTTAGCTCCTTCAAGGGGAGACCTCCAGGTCTGCTCAGAGGACCGAAATTCCAGAGGCAGCACCATGCATCTCCCCTGTCCTTTCTGAGCCTTGGAAAGACATCCTAGCTTATAGCGGTATTGCTCATGAAGAAGCAGGATGCAGGAATGTGTCAGACATGACTGGGTGCCTTCCTGGGTTCAGCTCCGTGAGGGGCCTTTCCACTCAAAGTAGGTCCCATGCCTCCTTGGGGAGGAAGTGGGGCCCGCTTGCCTCCAAATTGCCAAAGGCTGGAACAAAGCTAGTTCTATCAGAGGTAAGAAAAGAGCAATTGGATGGATGTGGAAGCTGTTGCTGGGCCGCACTGCTTCAGGCCCCCACCCTCCGCCCCCGAGAGAAACAGGCGCCCTGTGGCCCCTAGGTCCTGGATGCAGTTTCACACATAGAATGTGTCCCCATAGGAGCCAAGAATTTTCCTGACAGACCTAGGCTCACTAGAGCTCTCCTACAGAGCAAAGGGGATGGGACAGATGTGTGGCTGTGGCTCTGCCTTTCCCTGGGAGTGTGGAGCCGCTCCCTATGGCCCCGGGCTCCAGGGGAATTGCCCCTGAATAATGACCTCCAAGAAGCGCTTTTCCAACTGGCTGAGACGTGGAGTTCTCAGGATGCAGGGAAAGCGAGTGTCCTTCGGGGAAGCAAAGGCAGTCACCTGTTATCATGACTTACTAGAATAGTAGGTACCTTCTCCGGTTGGGCAGAGGCCTTCCCTACCTGATCTGAAAAAGAAAATGAAGTAGCTCGCTGATTTGAGAAATAATTCCCAGACTTGGGTTTCCAACCAGTATAGAATCCGACAATGGCCCTGTCTTTGTAGCCGCGTTAATTAACAGGTATGTGAAGCTCTAAATATCAGTGGAAATTACATACAGCATATAGGCCCAGTGTTCTGGAATGGTGGAAAGAAACAACCAAACTCTTGAAGAGACACTTTCAAAATGGATCATAGAGACTGACTGTACATGGATGGGCTTGCTTCCGGCAGACTTACTCATATTACGGGTAAACGCACGTTCCCACAGTTGTTGTCCTTATGAAATTTTCTATGGGAGACCCCCTCCCACAGTGAGGCAGGTGTTAGCAGATTTGCCACAAGTAAGGGGGTGGGATTTCACAGCAGATGGAACAATTAGGTAAGGTAATAAATCAGGTAACTAAGTTTGTATAAAAAAGAATATCATTCCCCCTTGAGGAACAGATTCATGAATTTGTGCTCAGTGATCAGGTGTGGCTCAATGACTGGAAACACAATTCCTTGGCCTGACATCGGAAAGGTCCTTATACTGTTGTTTTTTTTCAATTCTGAAAGATGGGAATACCAGACCACCTAACCTGCCTCTTGAGAAATCTGGATGAAGG
>NW_017215937.1:0-13542 GCF_001704415.2 Capra hircus
TTTCGCTCTTGCAGCGCCTCCCTGCTGGTGGGCACTGAGGCAACCCTGCTCCTCTCAGCCTGGATGCAGCCCTGTTATCCAGAAGCCTGAGCCCTGATGGTCCTGAGGAGACAAAGCTCCCGCCAGCTGCTCACGGGCAGAGCCTAAAGGCAAAGCGTCCTGCGCCCGCGGGTCAGAGGGGGCTTTGGCGCCCCCCTGCGGGGCCACAGGAGAAGAGCGGCGGCAGCCCGGCGCTCACAGACCTCAGAGGGCTCACCAGAAGCAGCTCTGCTGCGAGCACTCAGACTGGAAGCCCAAACTGAAATGGAGCAGAATAGCTCCATGACCTCCGCAAAACATGGCTAAGGAACAATCAGAGCCTGTATGGAATGCAGCCATAAAAAGGAACACATGTGAGTTTGTTCTAATAAAGGGGAGGGAAGTCAGTCAAGAGAGAAAAAACATGGAATCTAGAAGGATGGTACTGACGAGTCTGTTCACAGAGCAGCAATGGAGGTGCAGACATAGAGAACAGACTTACAGACGAGGGTGGAACAAGAGGGAGAGGGTGAGATGAATGGAGAGAGCAGCATGGATGCAGGTACACCAACCTTTGTAAATAGACAACCAATGGGAATTTGCTGTATGATTCAGGGAACTCAAACTGGGGCTCAGTAGTAACCTAGAGAGGTGGGAATGCGTGCGAGGTGGGAGGGAGATTCCAGAGCAAGAGGACATAGGTACACCTATGGTCAATTCATGTGGATGTATGACAAATCAAACCAATATTGTAAAGCAATGATCAATCAACTAAAAAGAAATAACTGTTTAAAAAAATATGAACATACACACAAACTTTGCAACAAGGTAACTCCATTTTAAAAACTATTGAAATTTTAGAAAACTACAAACGTTCTACATGACCTTCGGTCTGGTGATCAGGTCTAACATACACAAAACAAGCCAACTTACCCAATTATGAATACAAATGAGTTAACACATTGCCTTTTATCATTTCATACATTTACCCTGTGGAGGACCTTACTCGAGAGAACCAAAAGAAACTGCTAAATGAACCACGGACCACCCACCCTGGCCAGGCAACAGAGAAAAGAAAACACTTGCAGGAGTCATCTCACAACAGGAGGTCCTGGGAAGGAACAAGGAACGAACAAGCTACCACCAACCAGAATTCTGGAGAGGTCAGGAGATGGGAGGCTCCAGTTCAGAGGTCCTACCAACCTCCCAGGATGCACTTCGCTGGAATCCATCTCGGCTGAGTGATGCGTGCCCCCAAGAAGGATCCCAATTCAGAATGCCTGGCAAGAGACAAACCAGAAATGAACCGATGACCATAAAACCTGAGAGTGCGAGCCACGTGACAGAGTGGTTCTCTCCGTTTCCCTCACCCTCCTGCCCTCCACCCCGGCAGCCCTTCCCAATGAAGCCTCTCGCTTGGACAGCACTCCTCTCCTCAGACAACTCATTGCCCAGTGTCAGACAAGAACTCACTCTCAAGCCCTGGAAGGGAACCCCCTTCCTTCATCAAAAGCAATATCCAGGAGAAAAGAGCTTCCAAACGCTATCTTGCAGAGAAGGAAATCAGACAAGGCAATGGCAGCCCGCTCCAGTACCATTGCCTGGAGAATCCCACGGACAGAGGAGCCTGGTAGGCTGCAAACCCGGGTCACTAAGAGTCGGACACGACTTCACTGAGTGACTTCACTTTCACTTTTCACTTTCATGTACTGGAGGAGGACATGGCAACCCACTCCAGTGTTCTTGCCTGGAGAATCCCAGGGACAGAGGAGCCTGGTAGGCTGCTGTCTATGGGGTCGCGCAGAGTCAGGCACGACTGAAGCGACGTGGCAGCAGCAGCAGAGAAGGAAATGGCACCACCTGCAGTACTCTGGTCTCAGAAATCCTAGGGACAGAGGAGCTTGGTGGGCTACAGTCCAAAAGCAGGGCATTTCTGACGGGAGGAAACAGTCCCAGGGAAGCTGAGCTGCTCACCAAAGGCCCCAGAGCTTTGGATAGCACACCAGAGCTGTGGCTGAGGATTCCCAGCTGCCATGCCTCTTGATCCTGGCCTCTTTCACTAGATACGTGTGTGGAAAACTAGAATCTCAAATATGCCCTGGTGGTTCCATAGTCAAGAATCCACCTGCCAGTGCTGGAGATGCATGTGCGATCCCTAGGATGGAAGATGCCACATCCTATGGAGCCCGTGTGCCACAACTGCCGAGCCTGTGCTCTAGATCCTGGAAGCCACGATGCCGAGTTCACATGCCGCAGCCACTGAAGCCCGTGAGCCTGTGCCCCTCAACAAGAGGACACACTGCAGTGAGAAGCCTGCAAACCACTCGTTATGGCCCATGCTCACCAAAACTAGAGAAAAGCCCACACACAAAGATGCCAACACAGCCAACAATCAATACAACTCTTTTCCTAAAAAAAATGCACATCTGACAAAGAAACTGTACTCGAATTGTCCAAGAACACTAGAGCAAACAAGCCCATTCATAATTGGTAACGACTGAAATAGACACCTGGCCACTGAGGGTATACTGATAGTAAACTATCATACAAAAACATACTCAAGATACTGGTGCGATGCACGCAGAGCCCCCTTTGACATCTGACATTTTTTTTTTTTCAGTAACCACGTGGGACAAGCACTGAATTCTGTGTATGACAAGCGGTGGAAGCCAGGTATCTTACCATTGGAAGGCAAAGTTCCAGATAAACAAAAGGAAACGTTACAATGTCCATGTCGTGGTGGATCAGGTTGGAGACATCATCACAAATTACCTTTAACTGAATATGTTCAAAGGTGAGCTGGAATACATGGAGATATATCTCCATGTATTGTCAGCTGAGCATATTGAGCTCCTACATGTATGTTTTAAATATCTTCTCTAATAAAAGGGAACAGGAAACATCTCCGATGGCCTGGTGGTAAAGAAGCTGCCTACCGATGCAGGGAACACGGGTTCAATTCCTGTGTAGAAGATTCCACACGCCCAGGGGCAATGAAGCCCTTGAACAACTCTTGACGTTTGCATGCTCCAGAGCCCAAGTTCTGCACACAGAGAAAGCACTGCAATGAGAAGCCATGGCACAGCAACTAGAAGGTAGCCTCTGCTCACTACAACTAGACAAAGGAGCAATAAAGACCCAGCACAGTCAAAAATAATGTCATGTTAAAAAAAGGACAGTTCTTTGAAGAAATGACTGAGACTAGGGGTGAGACTGTAAATATATGAGCCAGGGTCATCTTCAATTATGAGAAATTAAAGAAACTAAAGACAACTATCAAGCTGTCCAAACGGATACAAATGAATGACGACACAGTGTTATCTGTATACACCAGCAAATAACAATCTGAAAGGGAATTGAAACAAACAATTCCCCTTCAATCACGTCAACATTAATAAAAGACTTTGCTATGGATGGAATGAGGATGACAAGACTGGCACACTGGAAATGATACATGATTGCTGAAAAATACCCTCAAGCCATGGACAGAGACTCCATAGCGATGACAAGACTTCAGTTGGCAATACCGTGGAATGCATCTGCCATCTGAAATGAAGATTCAATATGAATTACAAAAGGCTGAAAGGTGGCTGCTAAACCACAAAAGATGCCAGCATTTTGGCCTCCAGAGGAGAATTCAATCCAGGGCAAGTGACGAAGCTTGATGGCTCAGAGGTTTTCTGTGAAAAAGTTTGATTCAAGTAGAAAAGAGATCGAGAGAGCTGCTGACGTAGACATTCAAAGGGGGAAGAAAGAGTACCCCCTGCTAGTCTTTAGCCAGATGTATACAGCCACTAGCAGTCTGCTAAGGAAAGAAAGACAATGTCTCAGAGAATGGCACCAGGCCCCCTCACCCACAGCATGCATTGAGATCACATTGGCAGCAGATGAGTCATCCCAGGCCAGAAAATGATGGACATGAATCTTGAAGAAAGGCAGATTTCCAAGCAAATATATAGTTTCATTCACAGAGGTTAAGAGAACCAGGTATGAGTAAGACAAACCGGTTTGTCGAGTCGTTTCTGAGCCCTTAGGGGGAACTGACCTGAAGACATTAACATACCTTAAGACAAACATTTCCATAAGAACAATGCATTGCTTAGTTCAAGGTTTGAGAAAAGTTAAATTCAGGTGGAGCCAGGAGTTGTCATGGCAACACAGAATTTTCAGAGAAACCTTCTTTTACATTTGTATCAAGATGGAGAAAAAAAAAACCGCAGCCCTCTTTGGTCTCCTCCTGCCTCTTAAGAGAGAGAAAAAACGTCTGACACTTGCAGTTTATTTTCTCTGTCTGGAGACCCCTGGCCTTCCTGCCTGTTATCCTCTCCAGGCCTGTAGGAAGCAATACACTCGGCTGCTTGGGAAAAGCGCGCGGGTCTGAGCTGTATGCAAAGGGGTGAAGCGGTAAAACCCTCGGCCCCAAAGGCGAGGCTTTTCTGCGATCGCCATTTCAGTCGGCTCCGAGACTGCAAACAAAGGCAGAAGACATGGTTCCCTGCTCCGCCGAGTCCGAGTTCCCTTACCTGTGGTCCACAGCCCTGCGCTCTGCTCGCTGGATGCCAATCGACGGGGACCCAGGAGCCCACGAAACGAGCAGTCCCAGCTGCAATGGCGAGCCCTGAGAGCACAACTGGGGACCCCTGGCCCCGAGGCGCCGCCATGTTCACCCCGCCCCAGACCCGCTCCCGTGAGCCGCGCCCCTGACCAGCCGCCCAGGCTCGCCCCGCCCCCGAGGCGCGCACGGTGCGCCCGCCCCCACGCCCCCTGCCAGGCCAGCCCGCGGGACCGCGACTGCCTCCAGGGGGAAACACAAGGACAAGCAGATCCACCCCACCGAGACAACCCAAGCTTTTTCTCAGCTCATCTGTCTATGATTTAGGGATAAGAAGCAAAGATGACCTAGGACAGCCATGATATTCTATAGAGCCAGACCCTGGCGCGCAGAGGCTTGAAGAGGGCCCGGGAGCGCTGCCTGAAACAGCAAGCCTCTGTAGCATAGCGGTTAGGCAGGCTGGTAAGTCAGGCAGACTAGGGTCTGTAGGTCAGGAGTTCAAGTCCCGGGTTTAACTCTTTCCCTTTTAGGGGCGGGGGACCACAAGAGGCGGGGCTTAGACCAGAAAAGTTTCTTTGATTTTAGAGGTTTATTGTGAAGCTTAGGGTTAGGGTTCGGGCAACCCCCCAACTCGCTCGGGTTCGGGTTCGGGGTTAGGGTTAGAATTCGGGGAACCCCCTCTTCTTAGAGTTCGGGTTTGGGTTAGGGTTCAGGTCAGGGTCAGGGTTCAGGTTACGGTTAGGGCTTAAAGTGAGCGCTAATGGGGCCCATAGTTCTTTATTAGCCTGCCCTGGCGGGCCGAGGCTTGAAGAGTGCCTGGGAGCAGCATGAAACCCGGGGGGCTTTGTTAGCATAGCGGTTAGGCTGACGGCCGAGTAAACATGCAATCTGGCTTTGTGGGTCAGAAGTTCCAGTCCGGGCTTGCCTTTTTTGCTTTGAGCGGATGGGGGACCGCAAGGGGCGGGCTTAGGCCAGAAAAGTTTCTTTTTCTTTTAGAGTTTTATTGTTAGGGTTAGGGTTAGGGTTAGGGTGCCGGCATCCCCTCAACTTGTTAGGGTTCAGGTTCAGAGTTCGGGTTACGGGAATCCCCTCCCTTCTTAGGGTTTGGATTCGGGTTCGGGTTAGGGTTCAGGGTTCGGGTTTGGGGTTTGGAGTTCAGGGTTTGGGGTTCCGGGTTCGCGGTTCTCGTTTGGGGTTTGGGGTTCCGATTAGGGTTCAAGGTTCAGCTTAGGGGTTTGGGGTTTGGGGATCAGGTTATGGGTTCTCGGTTCAGGGGGGGGTTGCAGTTGGGGTTTGGGTTTGAGGGGTTAAGGGTTTGGGGTTTGGGGCTCGCGTTTGAGTTTGGGGCTTGGGTTTGGGGTTTGGGGATCAGGTTAGGGTTCTCGATTGGTTTAGAGGTTCGCAGTTGGGGTTTGGGGTTTGAGGTTAGGGTTAGGGTTTTGGGGTTTGAGGTTCACGGTTGGGTTGGGGATTTGGGATTCGGGTTAGGGGTTTGGGGTTCGCGGTTTGGGTTTGGGGTTTGGGTTAGGGTTCGCGGTTAGGATTTGGGGGTTTGGGTTCGGGGTAGGGATTCTCGGTTCGGGTTAGGGGTTGGCAGTTTAGGTTAAGGCTTAGGGGTTTGGGGTTTGGAGTTTGGGATTTGGGTGAGGGGTTCGCGGTTTGGGGGTTCCAGTTATGGGTTTGGCGGTTGGGGGGGGATTAGGGGTTCGGTTTCTGGGTTGACGGTTTGGGTTAGGGATTAGGGGTTTAGGATTTGGGTTTGGGTTTGGGGATTCGGTTTGAGGTTCCGATTAGGGGTTGAGTATGTGAGGTTTGTGGTTCGGGGGTCGAGATTTGAGGTTTGGGGTTTGGGGTTCAGGGGATTGGGTTCATGGTTTGGGGTTGGGGTGTGAGTGCAAGTTTTGCTGTTCGGTTAGGAATTAGGGGTTGGCAGTTGGGTTCGGCTTAGAGGTTTGGGGTGGCGGTTTGGGTTTGGTTTGGGTTCTAGTTCTGGATTGGGGTTCGGAGTTATGGATTCGGGGTTTGCTACGTGTTTCAGGATTTGCGGTTCGGGGCTTAGGGTCGGGGTTTGGTTTGGGGTTTAGGGCTCGGGTTAGGGGTTTGGGTTAGGGTTAGGGGTTCACGGTAAGGTGTTTGGGGTTCGGAGTTTGGGGATTGGGTTGTTTGAGTTCGGGTAAGGTTTGGAGTTCCCTGTTCACGGTTCAGATTCAGGATAGGGTTCCTTTGGTTTGGGTAATGAAAGCCCTCCTTGCAGAGCTAGGTGCGCCTCCAGTACGGCAGAGCTCTGGCTCTGCTCAGAGCCCCGATCTGGCAGAAGGCTGCTCTGCCATGGCGAGCCTTGCCCAGACTTGCCTTGCTTTTTAGGCTCCCTCCCAGGAAGGAGCAGGCTGTGTGAGGGGGAACGCCACTGGCGCCTTCCTGGCTTCAGCTCTTCCCCTGCCTTGCCTTTGCACTTAGGTCCCAAGCGTCCTTGAGGAGGGCTAGGGGCTGGTGGGTTGCACACTACCAAGGGCTCCAGCAGTGAGAGTTCTGTCAGGGAATCGAAGGGCAACAGCAGGGCTCCTTCAGCGGTTGCTTGGCCGCCCAGACTCAGCGCCACACGGAGAGCACCAGGTTCCAAGGGCCCCTGGCTGGGTTTTGCAGCCCCACACCAGAGGCTGACTCCGTGGGTGCCTAGAAAGTGTGTGACAGACGTAGGTTCCCGCACTCTCCTCCCCAGCAGAGACATGTGCAGGTGGTTGGGCCTGACCTGCGTGTCTGGGTTCCTGCCCACAGCCCCAACTCAGGGAAGCAGCCCCTGAGGCAAGACCTGCTGGAGGAGCCCTGCGCCCCGCCTGATAGGCAAGTGCACAGCCAGCAGGGAAAGAGCCTCCTCGGGGAGAGGAGGCAGCCAGTCCCCGTCAAGCTGAAAGCCCTGCTTACATGAAGCTAAGTGCGCCTCCAGTACGGCAGATCTCTAGCTCTGTTCAGAGCCCGATCTGGCAGAGTTCTAAGATGCTCTGCCATAGGCGAGCCTTGCGCAGACTTGCCTTGCTTTTAGGCTCCCTCCCCAGGAAGGAGCAGGCTGTGTGAGGCTGGAGACGCCACTGGCGCCTTCCTGGCTTCAGCTCTCCTGCCTTGCCTTTGCACTTAGGTCCCAAGCGTCCTTGAGGAGGGCTTAGGGGGCTGGTGGGTTGCACACTGCCAAGGGCTCCAGCAGTGAGAGCTCTGTCAGAGGGAAGGAAGGGCAACAGCAGGGCTCCCAGCGGTTGCTTGGCCGCCCAGTTCAGCGCCGCACGGAGAGCACCAGGTTCCAAGGCCCCTGGCTGGGTTTTCAGCCCCACACTCCAGAGGCTGACTCCGTGGGTGCCTAGAAAGTGTGTGACAGACGTAGGTTCCCTAGCACTCTCCTCCCCAGCAGAGACATGTGCAGGTGGTTGGGCCTGATCCTGCGTGTCTGGGTTCCCGCCCACAGCCCCAACTCAGGGGAAGCAGCCCCTGAGGCAAGACCTGCTGGAGGAGCCCTGCGCCCCGCCTGATAGGCGAGAGCACAGCCAGCAGGAAGCGAGCCTCCTCGGGGGGAAGAGGAGGCAGCCCAGCCCCCGTCAAGGGAAAGCCCTGCTTGCACGGAGCTAAGTGCGCCTCCAGTACGGCAGAGCTCTAGCTCTGCTCAGAGCCCCGATCTGGCAGAGTTCCTTGCGCGAGGCTGCTCTGCCGGGGCTAGCCTTGCCCAGACTTGCCTTGCTTTTAGGCTGCCTCCCAGGAAGGAGCAGGCAGCAGGAGCCTGGGAGACGCCACTGGCGCCTTTCTTGCCTCAGCTCCAATCCTGCCTTGCCTTTGCACTTAGGTCCCAGTCCTCCTTAAGGAGGGCTTAGGGGCTGGTGGGTTGCACACTGCCAAGGGCTCCAGCAGTGAACTCTGTCAGAGGGAAGGGAAGGGCAACTGCAGGGCTCCTCCAGCGGTTGCTTGGCCGCCCAGATTCAGCCCCACGGAGAGCACCAGGCTCCCAGGGCCCCTGGGGGTTTTCAGCCCCGCACACACGGAGGCTGATTCCTTGGTGCCCAGAAAGTGTATGACAGACGTAGGTTCCCTAGCACTCTCCTCCCCAGCAGAGACATGTGCAGGTGGTTGGGGCCTGATCCTGCGTGTCTGGGTTCCCGCCCACAGCCCCAACTCAGGGGAAGCAGCCCCTGAGGCAAGACCTGCTGGAGGAGCCCTGCGCCCCGCCTGATAGGCGAGAGCACAGCCAGCAGGGAAGCGAGCCTCCTCGGGGAAGAGGAGGCAGCCCAGCCCCGTCAAGCTGAAAGCCCTGCTTGCACGAAGCTAAGTGCGCCTCCAGTACGGCAGAGCTCTAGCTCTGCTCAGAGCCCGATCTGGCAGAGTTCCTGGCGCGAGGCTGCTCTGCCAGCCTTGCCCAGACTTGCCTTGCTTTTAGGCTCCCTCCCCAGGAAGGAGCAGGCTGCAGGAGCCTGGGAGACGCCACTGGCGCCTTTCTTGCCTCAGCTCCAATCCTGCCTTGCCTTTGCACTTAGGTCCCAGCGTCCTTGAGGAGGGCTTAGGGGCTGGTGGGTTGCACACTGCCAAGGGCTCCAGCAGTGAGAGCTCTGTCAGAGGGAAGCGAAGGGCAACTGCAGGGCTCCTCCAGCGGTTGCTTGGCCGCCCAGCAGCGCCCACGGAGAGCACCAGGCTCCCAGGCCCCTGGCTGGGGTTTCAGCCCCACACCCGGAGGCTGATTCCTTGGGCGCCCAGAAAGTGTATGACAGACGTAGGTTCCCTAGCACTCTCCTCCCCAGCAGAGACATGTGCAGGTGTTGGGGCCTGATCCTGCGTGTCTGGGTTCCCGCCCACAGCCCCAACTCAGGGGAAGCAGCCCCTGAGGCAAGACCTGCTGGAGGAGCCCTGCGCCCCGCCTGATAGGCGAGTGCACAGCCAGCAGGGAAGCGAGCCTCCTCGGGGGAAGAGGAGGCAGCCCAGCCCCGTCAAGCTGAAAGCCCTGCTTGCACGGAGCTAAGTGCGCCTCCAGTACGGCAGAGCTCTAGCTCTGCTCAGAGCCCCGATCTGGCAGAGTTCCTGGCGCGAGGCTGCTCTGCCGGGGGCTAGCCTTGCCCAGACTTGCCTTGATTTTAGGCTGCCTCCCTAGGAAGGAGCAGGCTGCAGGAGCCTGGGAGACGCCACTGGCGCCTTCCTTGCCTCAGCTCCAATCCTGCCTTGCCTTTGCACTTAGGTGACAGGCGTCGTTGGGGAGGGCTTAGGGGTTGGTGGGTTTCACACTGCCAAGGGCTTCAGCAGTGAGAGCTCTGTCAGAGGGAAGGGAAGGGCAACTGCAGGGCTCCTCCAGCGGTTGCTTGGCCGCCCAGAATCAGCACCGCACCAAGAGCACCAGGCTCCCAGGGCCCCTGGCTGGGGTCTTCAGCCCCGCACACACGGAGGCTGATTCTTTGGGCGCCCAGAAAGTGTATGACAGACGTAGGTTCCCTAGCACTCTCCTCCCCAGCAGAGACATGTGCAGGTGTTGGGGCCTGATCCTGCGTGTCTGGATTCCCGCCTACAGCCCCAACTCAGGGGAAGCAGCCCCTGAGGCAAGACCTGCTGGAGGAGCCCTGCGCCCCCCTGATAGGCGAGTGCACAGCCATCGGGGAAGCGAGCCTCCTCGGGGAAGAGGAGGCAGCCCAGCCCATCAAGTTGAAAGCCCTGCTTGCACGAAGCCAAGTGCCCCTCCAGTACGGCAGAGCTCTAGCTCTGCTCAGAGCCCCGATCTGGCAGAGTTCCCGGCACGAGGCTGCTCGCCTGGGGGCGAGCCTTGCCCAGACTTGCCTTGCTTTTAGGCTCCCTCCCGAGGAAGGAGCAGGCTGCGCGAGCCTGAGAGACGCCACTGGCGCCTTCCTGACCTCAGCTCCGCCCTGCCTTGCCTTTGCACTTAGGTGCAAGCGTCCTTGTGGAGGGCTTGGGGGCTGGTGGGTTGCACACTGCCAAGGGCTACAGCAGTGAGAGCTCTGTCAGAGGGAAGGGAAGGGCCACTGCAGGGCTCCTCCAGCGGTTCTTGGAGCCCAGACTCAGTGCCTCACGGAGAGCACCAGGCTCCCAGGGCCCCTGGCTGGATTCTGCAGCCCTGCACACCCGAGGCTGACTCCGTGGGCGCCCAGCAGCTGCCTCACACACCTAGCTTCCCTAGCGCTCTCCTACCCAGCAAAGTCGTGTGTGCTGGTTGCCGGCCCTTGCATTCTGTGTTCCCCCCATAGCCGCAGCTCGGGAAGAAGCCCCTGATCGAAGACCTGCAGCTGGAGGAGCCCTGCGCCCCCGCCTGGTAGCCCAGTGAACAGCATGCATGGAAGCGAGCCTCCTCGGAGGAAGAAGAGGCATCCCAGCCCGTGCGGCTAAAGCCTTGCTTGACGGAGCTGACTGCGTCTCCACTACGGCAGAGCTCTAGCTCTGCTCAGAGGCCCGATCTGGCAGAGTTGCTGGCGCCAGGCTGCTCTGCCCGGGGCGAGCGTTGACCAGACTTGTCTCGGTGCTAGGCTTCCTGCCCAGGAAGGAGCATGCTGCGGGAGGCTGGGAGTCGCCACTGTCACCATCCTGGCCTCAGCTCCACTCCTACCTTGCCTTTGCACTTAGGCCCCTGGTGTCCTTGGGGAGGGGTTAGGGGCCGGTGGCTTGCACACTGCCAAGGGCTCCAGCAGGGACACTCTGTCAGAGGGAAGGGAAGGGCAAGTGCAGGGCTCCTCCAGCGGTTGCTTGTCCACCCAGGCTCAGCGCCGCACGGAGTGCACCAGGCCCCAGGGCCCCTGCCTGGGGTCTGCAGCCCCGCACACCGGAGTCTGACCTCGTGGGCGCCCAGCAGTGCCTCACACTGGAAGGTTCCTTAGCACTCTCCTCCCCAGCCGAGACGTGTGCAGCTGGTTGGGGCCTGCCCCTTCATGTCTGGGCTTCCGCCCACAGCCCCAGCTCAGGGGAAGCAGCCCCTGAGGCAAGACCTGCTGGAGGAGCCCTGCGCCCCAGCCTGGAGGCCGAGTGAACAGCATGCGGGGAAGCAAGCCTCCTCGGGCAAAGGAGAGGCAGCCCAGCTGCGTACGGCTAAAGCCCTGCTTGGCTGGAGCGAGTGCACCTCCAGTACGGCAGAGCTCCAGTTCTGCTCAGAGCCCGATCTGGCAGAGTTCCTGGCTCGAGGTTGCTCTGTCCTGGGAGAGGCTTGCCCAGACTTGCCTCGCTGCTAGGCTTCCTGCACAGGAAGGAGCAGGCTGCGCGAGGCTGGGAGATGCACTGGCGCCTTCCTGGCCTCAGCTCCGCTCCTGCCTTGCCTTTGCACCTAGGCCCCAGGCGTCCTTGGGGAGGTCTTAGGGGCCGGTGGCTTGCACACAGCCAAGGGCTCCAGCAATGAGAGCTCTGTCAGAGGGAAGGGAAGGGCAACTGCAGCGCTTCAGGTGTGCTTGGCCGCCCAGACTGAGTCCCCTCGGAGAGCACCAGGCATGAAGGCCCCTGCCTGAGCACTCTGCCTCGGAGCCTCTGAGACTCTGCTGGAGCTCCATGCAGGTGCCTGAGTGCACGTAGGTTCTCTAGCGTTCTCCTCCCAAGTGGAGATGTTGCAGGTGTTTTGGGGCTGCTGCAGCGTGCTCTGGGCTCCTGCCCAAAGCCCCAGCTCAGGGGAAGCAAACCCTGAGCCAAAACCTGATGGAGTTGCGGGCCCTCCCATCCGCCGCCTGAAGCTGAGTGCAGAGAATGCGGGGAACCGAGCCTCCTCGGGGGAAAATGAGGCAGCCCAGCCACGTGCGGTTGCAAGCCCTGGTGGGTGGAGCCCTGTGTGCCTCCAGTAAGGCAGAGCTCAAGCTCTGCTCAGTGGCCTGATCTGGCAGTGTTCCTGGCGCGAGGCTGCTCTGCCTGGGGCGAGCCTTGCCCAGACTTGCCTCACTGCTAGGCTTCCTGCCCAGGAAGGAGCAGGCTGCACGAGGCTGGGAGACTCCAATGGTGCCTTCCTGGACTCAGCTCTGCTCCTTCCTTCCCTTTGAACCTAGGCCCCAGATGTCCTTGTGGAAGAGTTAGGGGCCAGTGGGTTCCAATCTGCAGAGAGCTCTAGCAGTGAGAGCTCTGTCAGAGGGATGGGAAGTGAAACTGCAGGGCTCCTCCAGCTTTGTTTGGCCGCCCAGACTCACCGCTGTACTAGGAGCACCAGGCTCCCTGGGTGGTGGGGGGTCTGCCCCCCACACCCGGAGGCTGACTCCGTAGGCGCCTGGCTGCAGTGTGCCTGAAAAACGTGGGTTGGGGAGTGCTCTCCTTCCATCAGAGAAGTGCACAGGTGGTTTGGGCCTGGCCCTGCACTCTCTGGGCTCCCGCCCACAGCCTCAGCTCAGGGGAAGATGGACCTTGGAAGAGCCTGAGGCATATCCTGCAAAACGCACATTCCCTCTGGGAAATGGTACTTGGTGCTTCTTTCCCAAAGCCCTGTCCAGCAAACCACAAAGGAGCTTCTTAATTGGAGATCCTTGCCTGCTTCGTGGAAAGGATTCCTGTTGTTTAATCGGTTCAATGAGAAATCGAGTGCACAGCTTCGAATTTCACACCGAGTATCGAAATCAAAAACGGTGTCACAGTGACAGCATGGAAACATTGGGAAATCAAGGAAAAGTCACGGATCCCTTTAGTAAGGCGATGCCTGACACTGCTGATACAGCACGGGAGTAAAGCGGACGTGCATGTCCCCACTCGAGAGGAGGACTGAGTCCACTGTGGAGATTCCAGAAGAACCCCAAGATCCATGACAGCACTGGAGAGGAATCTTCAGGTTTCAGCCCCGAGTCCACACAAGGTCTGAGGCCTCGGCATGGACTGGGGAGAAATCCGAGTGGCCCCTAGCAACTCGAATGGAGACTGGCCTTACCTAAGGCCACCAGAGCGAGTCCTTGAGGTCCCCGTCGAAACTCGAGAGGCACCTGTTTTCTTTTCAACTGACTTTCTTGGTCTACTGTAACCTCTTCTGTGTTCATTTTATGCTAAACTTATTG
>NW_017215938.1:0-13541 GCF_001704415.2 Capra hircus
GTGATTAGCCTCGAGAGGTCTCAGCGGAAATGGGCCTCCTCTCGCCTGGAGGGGAGAACCTCCTGGATTTTCTCGAGTTGCGGCCGGTGCTCTCGACTTACGACGGGGACCTCAGGGACCCGCTCTGGTGGCCTCAGGAAAGGCCAGTCCCCAGGAGAGTTGCTTGGGGCTCTCGGGATTCCTCCTGCCGTCAATGTCGGTACCTAAGACCTTGTGTGGAGTCGGTGCCGGAACTGAGGATTCCTCTCCAGTGCTGACATGGACCTTGGGTACTTCTGGGGTCTCCCCAGGGGAGTCATTCCTCGTCTCGATGGGGGGGGCATGCACGTGCGCTTTCCTGCCGAGCTGTAGCAGCAGTGTCACGCTTCCCTTCGCGTGGATCAAGGGATCTGTGGCTTTCCCTAGAGCTTTCCCACTAGGCCTTCCCACGAGGCTTTCCCACAGGGCTGTCCCACGTGCCACCGTGGTGTGAGTTGATCCTCGGCTTGAAAGTGGAGGCAGTGCAGGGGAAAACAGGTTTCCCTGGAATGGACTGAGACATCTGGGGGACTCTGGGAATGGTGGCACGACCCTGGAGTTCCTCTCGCCTTTCCTGTGGATAGTGCCTGCACTTGAGATGCGAAGGGAACGCCAGGAATTCTTTCCCGACCACGCAGGGAAAGGATCCCTCCTCTCGAGCTAGGAGGCGGAAATGGGGCTCTTCTGGATGTGGGCGGGACTTTCGTGCTTCCTCTCGAGTGGAGACGGGTATGTCGGCGGGAACTTCTTGAGTTGCAGCAAGGGTGTGAAGGACCCTTTGGAAGTTCCAGAGGTTAGGTGTGATTATCCTCCAGACGCCTCAGCGGAAATGGGCCTCATCTCGCCTGGAGGGGAGAACCTCCTGGATTTTCTCGAGTTGCGTCAGGTGCTCTCGACTTACGACGGACCTCAGGGACCCGCTCTGGTGGCCCCAAGAATGGCCAATTCCCCATGGCGAGTTGCTCTGGGGCCTCTCGGGATTCCTCTCCCGTCGATGCCGGGGCCTAAGACCTTGTGTGGAGTCGGTGCCAGAACCTGAGGATTCCTCTCCAGTGCTGACATTGGATCTTGGGGTACTTCTGGAGTCTCGCCAGGGGAGTCAGACCTCGTTTCGAGTGGGGGCATGCACGTGCGCTTTCCTCCTGAGCTGTAGCAGCAGTATCACGCTTCCCTTTGCATGGATCAAGGGATCTGTAGCTTCCCCTCGAGGCTTTCCCACTAGGCCTTCCCATGAGGCTTTCCCACAGGGCTGTCCCACGTGCCACCGTGGTGTGAGTCGATCCTCGGCTTGAAAGTCGAGGCAGTGCAGGGAAAACAGGTTTCCCTGGAATGGACTGAGAAATCTGGGGGACTCTGGGAATGGTGGCACGACCCTGGAGTTCCTCTCGCCTTTCCTGTGGAGAGCGCCTCCTCTTGAGATGCGACGGGAACGCCGGGATTCTTTCCCAAACCACGCAGGGAAAGGATCCCCCCTGTCGAGCTAGGAGGCGGAAACGGGGCTCCTCTGGATGTGGGCGCGTCTCTCGTGCTTCCTCTCGAGTGGAGACGGGTATGTCGGGGAACTTCTTGAGTTGCAGCAACGGTGTGAAGGACCCTTTGGAAGTTCCAGAGTTTGGTGTGATTAGCCTCGAGAGGTCTCAGCGGAAATGGGCCTCCTCTCGCCTGGAGGGGAGAACCTCCTGGATTTTCTCGAGTTGCGGCCAGGTGCTCTCGACTTACGACGGGGACCTCAGGGACCCGCTCTGGTGGCCTCAGGAAAGGCCAGTCCCCAGGAGAGTTGCTTGGGGGCTCTCGGGATTCCTCTGCCCGTCAATGTCGGTACCTAAGACCTTGTGTGGAGTCGGGTGCCGGAACCTGAGGATTCCTCTCCAGTGCTGACATGGACCTTGGGGTACTTCTGGGGTCTCCCCAGGGGAGTCATTCCTCGTCTCGATGGGGGGCATGCACGTGCGCTTTCCTGCCGAGCTGTAGCAGCAGTGTCACGCTTCCCTTCGCAGTGGATCAAGGGATCTGTGGCTTTCCCTAGAGCTTTCCCACTAGGCCTTCCCACGAGGCTTTCCCACAGGGCTGTCCCACGTGCCACCGTGGGTGTGAGTTGATCCTCGGCTTGAAAGTGGAGGCAGTGCAGGGAAAACAGGTTTCCCTGGAATGGACTGAGACATCTGGGGGACTCTGGGAAATGGTGGCACGACCCTGGAGTTCCTCTCGCCTTTCCTGTGGATAGTGCCTGCACTTGAGATGCGACGGGAACGCCAGGAATTCTTTCCCGACCACCGCAGGGAAAGGATCCCTCCTCTCGAGCTAGGAGGCGGAAATGGGGCTCTTCTGGATGTGGGCGGGATCTTCGTGCTTCCTCTCGAGTGGAGACGGGTATGTCCGGGGAACTTCTTGAGTTGCAGCAAGGTGTGAAGGACCCTTTGGAACGTTCCAGAGGTTAGGTGTGATTATCCTCCAGACGCCTCAGCGGAAATGGGCCTCATCTCGCCTGGAGGGGAGAACCTCCTGGATTTTCTCGAGTTTGCGTCAGGTGCTCTCGACTTACGACGGGGACCTCAGGGACCCGCTCTGGTGGCCCCAAGAATGGCCCAATCCCCATGCGAGTTGCTCTGGGGCCTCTCGGGATTCCTCTCCCGTCGATGCCGGGTCCTAAGACCTTGTGTGGAGGTCGGGTGCCAGAACCTGAGGATTCCTCTCCAGTGCTGACATGGATCTTGGGGTACTTCTGGAGTCTCGCCCAGGGGAGTCAGACCTCGTTCGAGTGGGGGCATGCACGTGCGCTTTCCTCCTGAGCTGTAGCAGCAGTATCACGCTTCCCTTTGCATGGATCAAGGGATCTGTAGCTTCCCTCGAGGCTTTCCCACTAGGCCTTCCCATGAGGCTTTCCCACCAGGGCTGTCCCACGTGCCACCGTGTGTGAGTCGATCCTCGGCTTGAAAGTCGAGGCAGTGCAGGGAAAAAGGTTTCCCTGGAATGGACTGAGAAATCTGGGGGACTCTGGAATGGTGGCACGACCCTGGAGTTCTCTCGCCTTTCCTGTGGAGAGCGCCTCCTCTTGAGATGCGACGGGAACGCCGGGATTCTTTCCCAAACACGCAGGGAAAGGATCCCCCCTGTCGAGCTAGGAGGCGGAAACGGGGCTCCTCTGGATGTGGGCGCGTCTCTCGTGCTTCTCTCGAGTGGAGACGGGTATGTCGGGGAACTTCTTGAGTTGCAGCAACGGTGTGAAGGACCTTTGGAAGTTCCAGAAGTTGGTGTGATTAGCCTCGAGAGGTCTCAGCGGAAATGGCCTCCTCTCGCCTGGAGGGGAGAACCTCCTGGATTTTCTCGAGTTGCGGCCGGTGCTCTCGACTTACGACGGGACCTCAGGGACCCGCTCTGTTGGCCTCAGGAAAGGCCAGTCCCCAGGAGAGTTGCTTGGGGGCTCTCGGATTCCTCTGCCGTCAATGTCGGTACCTAAGACCTTGTGTGGAGTCGGTGCCGGAACCTGAGGATTCCTCTCCAGTGCTGACATGGACCTTGGGTACTTCTGGGTCTCCCAGGGAGTCATTCCTCGTCTCGATGGGGGCATGCACGTGCGCTTTCCTGCCGAGCTGTAGCAGCAGTGTCACGCTTCCCTTCGCGTGGATCAAGGGATCTGTGGCTTTCCCTAGAGCTTTCCCACTAGGCCTTCCACGAGGCTTTCCCACAGGGCTGTCCACGTGCCACCGTGGTGTGAGTTGATCCTCGGCTTGAAAGTGGAGGCAGTGCAGGGAAAACAGGTTTCCCTGGAATGGACTGAGACATCTGGGGACTCTGGGAATGGTGGCACGACCCTGGAGTTCCTCTCGCCTTTCCTGTGGATAGTGCCTGCACTTGAGATGCGACGGGAACGCCAGGAATTCTTTCCCGACCACGCAGGAAAGGATCCCTCCTCTCGAGCTAGGAGGCGAAATGGGCTCTTCTGGATGTGGCGGGACTTCGTGCTTCCTCTCGAGTGGAGACGGGTATGTCGGGGAACTTCTTGAGTTGCAGCAAGGGTTGAAGACCCTTTGAGTTCCAGAGGTTAGGTTGATTATCCTCCAGACGCCTCAGCGGAAATGGCCTCATCTCGCCTGGAGGGAGAACCTCCTGGATTTTCTCGAGTTGCGTCAGGTGCTCTCGACTTACGACGGGGACCTCAGGGACCCGCTCTGGTGGCCCCAAGAATGGCCAATCCCCATGCGAGTTGCTCTGGGGCCTCTCGGGATTCCTCTCCCGTCGATGCGGGTCCTAAGACCTTGTGTGGAGTCGGTGCCAGAACTGAGGATTCCTCTCCAGTGCTGACATGGATCTTGGGGTACTTCTGGAGTCTCGCCAGGGAGTCAGACCTCGTTTCGAGTGGGGCATGCCACGTGCGCTTTCCTCCTGAGCTGTAGCAGCAGTATCACGCTTCCCTTTGCATGGATCAAGGATCTGTAGCTTCCCCTCGAGGCTTTCCCACTAGGCCTTCCCATGAGGCTTTCCCACAGGGCTGTCCCGTGCCACCGTGGTGTGAGTCGATCCTCGGCTTGAAAGTCGAGGCAGTGCAGGGAAAACAGGTTTCCCTGGAATGGACTGAGAAATCTGGGGGACTCTGGGAATGGTGGCACGACCCTGGAGTTCCTCTCGCCTTTCCTGTGGAGAGCGCCTCCTCTTGAGATGCGACGGGAACGCCGGGATTCTTTCCCAAACACGCAGGGAAAGGATCCCCCTGTCGAGCTAGGAGGCGGAAACCTCCTCTGGATGTGGGCGCGTCTCTCGTGCTTCCTCTCGAGTGGAGACGGGTATGTCGGGGAACTTCTTGAGTTGCAGCAACGGTGTGAAGGACCCTTTGGAAGTTCCAGAAGTTTGGTGTGATTAGCCTCGAGAGGTCTCAGCGGAAATGGGCCTCCTCTCGCCTGGAGGGGAGAACCTCCTGGATTTTCTCGAGTTGCGGCCGTGCTCTCGACTTACGACGGGGACCTCAGGGACCCGCTCTGGTGGCCTCAGGAAAGGCCAGTCCCCAGGAGAGTTGCTTGGGGGCTCTCGGGATTCCTCTGCCGTCAATGTCGGTACCTAAGACCTTGTGTGGAGTCGGTGCCGGAACCTGAGGATTCCTCTCCAGTGCTGACATGGACTTGGGGTACTTCTGGGTCTCCCAGGGGAGTCATTCCTCGTCTCGATGGGGCATGCACGTGCGCTTTCCTGCCGAGCTGTAGCAGCAGTGTCACGCTTCCCTTCGCGTGGATCAAGGGATCTGTGGCTTCCCTAGAGCTTTCCCACTAGGCTTTCCCACGAGGCTTTCCCACAGGGCTGTCCCACGTGCCACCGTGGTGTGAGTTGATCCTCGGCTTGAAAGTGGAGGCAGTGCAGGGAAAACAGGTTTCCCTGGAATGGACTGAGACATCTGGGGACTCTGGGAATGGTGGCACGACCCTGGAGTTCCTCTCGCCTTTCCTGTGGATAGTGCCTGCACTTGAGATGCGACGGGAACGCCAGGAATTCTTTCCCGACCACGCAGGAAAGGATCCCTCCTCTCGAGCTAGGAGGCGGAAATGGGCTCTTCTGGATGTGGCGGGACTTTCGTGCTTCCTCTCGAGTGGAGACGGGTATGTCGGGGAACTTCTTGAGTTGCAGCAAGGGTGTGAAGGACCCTTTGGAAGTTCCAGAGGTTAGGTGTGATTATCCTCGAGACGCCTCAGCGGAAATGGGCCTCATCTCGCCTGGAGGGGAGAACCTCCTGGATTTTCTCGAGTTGCGTCAGGTGCTCTCGACTTACGACGGGGACCTCAGGGACCCGCTCTGGTGGCCCCAAGAATGGCCAATCCCCATGCGAGTTGCTCTGGGCCTCTCGGGATTCCTCTCCCGTCGATGCCGGTCCTAAGACCTTGTGTGAGTCGTGCAGAACCTGAGGATTCTCTCCAGTCTGACATGGATCTTGGGGTACTTCTGGAGTCTCCGAAGTCCTCGCCAGGGGAAGTCCAGGACACTTCGTTTCGATGTGGGTAGCATGCACGTCGCGGACTTTCCTCGGTCCTGAGCTGTAGCAGCTAGTATCTCAGCGCTTCCCTTTGCACTAGTGGAGATCAGAAAGGGATCCTGTAGCTTTGCACCATCTGAGGTCTTGTACCCACTGGCTTCCCCCATGAGGCTTTCGCACAGGGGCTTTTGTCCCCAAACGTGGCCAACCGCGTTGATGTTGTGAGTCGATGCCTCGGCTTGAAAACGTCTGGAGGCAGTGCATGGGACAACAGGTTTTCCCTGGAAATGGAACTGAGAAATTCTGGGGACTCATTGGAATGGGTGGCACAGACCCTGGAGTATCCCTCTCCGCTTTGCCTAGTGGAGAGCGCCTCTCCTTGAAGATGCCGACGGGAACGCCCGGATTCTTTTCCCAAACACGCAGGGAAAGGATCCCCCCGCTGTCGAGCTAGGGAGGCGAAACGGGGCTCCTCCGGATGATGGGCGGCCGCGTCTCTCGGTCGCTTCCTCCTCTGAGTGGAGACGCGGTGATGTGGGGAACTTCTTGAGGTTTGCAGGGCAAAACGGTGTGGAAGTGACGCTTTGGAAGGTTTCTCCTAGAAGTGTTATGGTTGGTGAATTTAGCCCTCGAGAGCGTCTCAGCGGAAATGGGCCTCCTCTCGCCGTGGAGGGGAGAACGCTCCTGGATTTTCTCGAGTTTTGCGGCGCATGCGTGGCTGCTCGACTTACGAGGGGACCCTCAGGGACCCCGATCTGGTGGCCTTCAGGAAAGGCGCCGTCCGCCGAGGAGAGGTTTGCTTGGGGGGCTTTCTCGGCGATCTCCTCTGCGGTCGAATGTACGGGTACCGTAAAGACCGTTGCTGTGGAGTCGGTGCGCGGGAACCTGAGGATTTCGCTGCTCCAGTGTGGACATGTGACCTTGGGGGTACTTTCCTGGGGTCTCCCCAGGGGCGAGTCATTCCCGTTGCGTGCTCGATGCGGGGGTCATTGCACGTGCGCTTGTCTCTGCGCGAGCTGTAGCAGCAGGTGTTCCCAGCTTCCCTTCGCGGGTGGATGCAAGGGGATCTGTGGCTGTTCCTCTAGAGGCCCTTTCACCACTAGGGCCTGTCTCCTAACGAGCGCTTGTTCCCACAGGGGTCTGTCCCCACTCGTGCCACCGTGGTTGTTGCGTTATCCTCGGGTCTTTGAAATGAGTTGCTGAGGCAGGTTCAGGGAAACTCAAGGGTTTCCCTGGTAATGGAACTTGGATGACATCTGGGTGGACTCTGGGGATATGCTGGCACGACCGCGTGGGAGTTCCTCTCGCCTTTCTCTGTGGATAAAGTGCCAAGGTGCACTGTGAAGAGGTGCTGAGTACGGGAACGCCGAGGAATGTCTATTCCGCTCTCTCTCGACCCACTAGGCAGGGAAAAGGATGCCAGCTGAGTACCTCCCTTCTTCGGCTAGGAGGTGGGAAAATGGGCTCGCTCGTATTATCTGGATGAGTGGGGTGACGGAGAGCGAAATGGTAATGCGTGTCGTAATCCGTGTCTCGAGTGTGGTAGACTGGGTATTATGATCGAGCGGACAGATATCAATTTCGATGGAGGTTTCCACATTCGCAAGGGTTGTGAAGGACCCTTTGGAAGTTCCAGAGGTTATGGACGAATAATGGTGATTATGCTTATGATAACCATCTCACAGACTGCCTCAGCGGAAATAAAAATGGGACCTCAATTCATATCGCCTGGTTTACGGGGAAGGAACCTCTGCTGGATGTATTCTCTCTACAGGACGAGTGTATGCCGTCAGGTGCCTCTGCTCGGGACTGTTATCGACCGGGCGACTCAGGACGCCGACTGCGTGGTGCGCGAACAATGGACCACTGGACACAATGCCATCGTGCGAAAGTTGGCTCTGCGAGGCCTCACGTTCGGCGCAGATATTGCCTCTATCCCCGTCGAATGCCACTCACCTCAGGGCGAGCGTAAGGAGTACCTCTTATGATGTGAAGAGAGGTCGGTTGGCCGAGAAGACCTGATGGATTCCTCTCCAGTGACAGCTGCACCTGGATCTTGGGGTACTTCTGCGAGTCTCGCCAGGGGAGTCCAGAACCACCTCCGTTTCGAGTGGGGGCATGCACACAGTTTCGGCCGGCCTTTCAAGGCTCGCCTGAGCTGCTAGCAAGCAGTCACGCTTCCTCCTTTGCAGTGGATCAAAGGGAGCGCTCTGTCTAGCCTTCCCTCGAGCTTTCCCCACTAGGCCTTTCCCATGAGCTTTTTCGCGCACACAGGGCCGTGTGCCCCCACGTGGCCACCGTTGGGTGTGGAGCTCGATATACCTAGCATGCAGGAGCTTCGAGAAAGTCCGAGGCAAATTGGCTCTGAGCAGGGGAAAGTAGCGGGGTTTCTCCCTCTTGGATATGGAACTAGGAGAAATCTGGGGGACTCATAGGGAATGGTGGACCAGACGAACCTGCTGGAGTTTCACTCTCGCCCTTTCCTGTGGAGAGCGCTTCTCTTCTCTCTCTTCTTGAGTATGCGACGGGGTAAACAAGTCCGTTGAGATTTCGGGTAGTATAATCCACAAAGCACGCACAAGGGAAAGGATCCCCCCTGGTCGAGCTAGGGAGGCGAGGATAGACATGTGGTGGCCTACTCGCTTCTGGATGTGGAGCATCGCGTAGGGTCTCTTCGTGCTTCCTCGGGAGAGTGGCATGCAACTTTTTGGTAGTGAGGTCCGGGGAACTTCTTGAGTTGCAGTCAACGTGTGAGAAGGGGACCGCCTTCTTGCGAAGAGTTCGCAGGGACAAGTATTTAGATTGAAGGATGATTGAGTTGAGCCCTCTGACGCAAGGTCTCAGCGAAAATGGGCCTCCTCTCGCCTATGGAGGGGGAGAACCTGCGTCTTGGATTCCTATTCTGCCGTGAGATGTGCCGCCAAGGTGCTTCTCTGGACTTACGTACGGCGACTCCTCGAGGGACGCCGCTCTGTGGCGCTCAGGAAAGGGCCAGTTCCCCGCCAGGCAGAGTTGCTTTGGGGGCTCTCGGGATTCTCGTCTGCCGTCACATGGTCGGTACAGGGCCTGATTCGGCTATAGACCTTTGTGTTGGAGTCGCGTTGCCGTAACCTGAGGATTCCTCTCGCAGTTGCTGGACATGGACTTGGGGTCACTTTGGGGTCCTGCCCCAGGGGAGTCATATCCTCGGGTGCTGCGTTTATGGGGGGCATGCAACGGGCGTTCTCCTGCCCGCAGCTGTAGCCAGCACGTGTCACGCTTCTCCCTTAATGACACGGTGGATACAAGAGCGGGATCTGTGCTTTTTCCCTATTGAGCGCTTGTGCCCCACCTCTCCAGGTCCCTTCCTCTCCACGTGGCTTTCCCAACAGGGCGCTGTCCCACGTGACTCACTCCGAGCAGCTTGGGCTGTGAGTTGCTAGCCTTCTCGATCATGAGAAGTGGAAGGGGACTAGTGCGATTGGGAAACATGGATTTCCCACTGGAAAATGGAACTCGAGATGAGGGCATTCTGGTAGGCCGACCTCTGGGAATCGGTGGACGGATCTCGCTGGAGTTTACATCCTCTCGCCTTTTTTTCCTCGTGGATAGTGCCTGCACTTGAGATGCGATCGGGAAACGCCACAGAAATTCTTTCCCGGACCGACCCAGCCGGAAAAGGATCGCCTCCTCTGTCGGAAGCTATGCGGCGGAAATGGGGCTCTTCTTGGATGTGGTGCGGGAACTTGTCGTTGCTTCCTCTTCGAGTGAGACTGGGTATGGTCGGGGAATCTTCTTGATTGCAGCAAGGCTGAGTGTAAGAAAGGCACCGACTTTGGTGAAGTCTTGCCGAAAGGATGTTGATAGTGTATGTGGATGTATCCTTGCAGCACTGCCCTTGCACTTCAGCGGAAATGGGCCTCAACTCTCGCCCTGGAGGGGAGGCACGACCTCCTGGATTTTCTCTCCTGAGTTGCGTCAAGGTTGTCTCTTGACTTACTGACGGCGAACCAGTCACCCGGGACCCGCGTCTGTGCATCCCAAAGAAATGGCCAAGTCCCATTCGGCCGAGTTTGCTCTGGGGACTCTCGGGATTCCTCTCCCGTCGATGCGGGGCCTAAAGACCTTGTTGTTGGAGTCGGTGCGCGAGAACCCTGAGGGATTCCTCTCCAGTTAGCTAAGAATGGATCTTGGGGGTATTCTGGAGTCACTGCGTCGCCCATAGGGGAGTGCAGAACCTCCATTCGTTTTCGCGTGGGGGCAAATGTCACGGTGGGAGCGCTTTCCTCCTGAGCTGTAAGAGCAGTAATCACGGTGCTTCCCCGTTGTGCATGGATCAAAGCGATCTGTAGCTTCCCCTTCGAGGCTTTCCCAACTGGAGGCCCTTCCCATTGAGGCTGTTGTACCCAGCGCGCCAGGCGGCTTGCTCCCACGTGCCACCTAGAGTGGTGATAGGTAGGTTCGCAATCTCAGCTAATCGAGAGAAAACGTATCGATGCATGTGGCAAGGGAGCAAGACAGGTTTCCCTGGAATTGGCGAGCTCCGAAGCGAAATCTGGGGGTAGTTACGTTGCCGGGAATGGGTGGTCATCACATGGCAAACACGGACCCTGGGAGTTTCTTCCTGTTGGGAGCACTTTTCGCGCCTGTGGAGAGCGCTCCTCTTTGAGACGTGCGAACGGAATGCGGGACTTCTATTCCCAAACCACGCAGGGAAAGGATCCCCCCTGTTCGCAGCTAGGAGGCGAAACGGGGCTCCCTCTTGGAATGTGGGCGCGTCTCTCCGTGCTCCTCCTCGAGCTGGAAGAACGCGACAGCACAGACCAGGCAAACGAAGACAAGCCTGTCGTGCGTGTAGAGGTATGTTCGGGAACTTCGTTCGATGTTTGGCAGCAACGGTGTGAAGGGGACACCCTTTGAGCGAAGTGTCAAGAAGTTGGTGTGATTTAGCCTCGAGGAGGTCACCTCAGCGGAATGGCCTCCTCGGCTCGGAGCAGCGTGGTATATAGGTCCTTTACACACTCTCATTAACTAATTTGTCTCGGATGAAACCCCTAGGATAATGGGTTACTGGTTATTGTCCCAGGTTTTAAGCAGAGTGGAGGGAACTGAGGCAAAGAAGGTAAAGACGCCTGCGCCGGGTTGCCAGTAACTAATAAGACAAGGAGTGTGAGATTTAAACGTGCAGGAGAGAAGTGCTGATCAGTTTTGTAATGACGTCGCCACTAGGAGGGGAGAAACCATGTCTCACGCTGGATTATTGCTCTTCGAAGTAGAGAGATCCGGCCCTGAGGTGCTCTGTGGGTCCGACCTATAACGAAACCGGGGGTAAACCATCAAGTGTGTACGTAGGCTGAGTCTGGACAAGTCTTAGAGCCTCAGGAAAAGGCCAAAGGTGCCCCAACGGTAGAGTTTTGAGATGGGGCTCTCAGGAGAATTCCTCCTGCTGTCCGTCAAATGGTACAGGCCAATACCCTAAGAAACCGTCTCGTGCCTGGAGTCGGTGCCGGAACCTGAGGTGGTCCTCTCCAAGTGCTGACATGGTACCTTGGGGTTACTTCCTGGGGTCCTCCCCAGGGGAGTCATTGCCTCGTCTCGATGGGGGCAAATGCACGTGCGCATATTTCCACTGCCCCGAGGAGCTTTAGTAAGCAACGAGCGAACGTGTCACGCACAGATAATACCGCAGATTCGCGCGTAGAGCGTATTCGAAATGGATGAGGATCTTGTGGCTTTCCCTAAGAGCTTTCCCACTAGACGCCATGTACCTAGACGGGAGAGACTTTCGGCGCCAGCGAGGGGTCTGGTGCACTACGGTGCACTAAAGCTGTGGTGTGAGGTTGTATGATCACTCGCATATGTACAAAAGATAGCGTAGGTAAGCTGCAGAGGATAATGCACAGGTTCCCACTGGAATTAGGGAGTCAATTGAGACAATATTCGTATCGTGTGGGACCTTGGGGAGATTGGTGGCTACGACCCAAGGCATCCTGGAGTTCCTCTTGCCTTTTCCTGTGGTTAGTGCCTTGCACATACTTGATGAATGGCACGACAGGAGGTGATACGCACATTAGAACTTACCGCTTGCCCTGTAGGTTTGTGATCACTGAAAGTTAAGAGGACTAGCAAATGCCTAAAGGTGTTCTCAGCAGGGAAAGTGACTACACACGAAAACAGATTTCTTTCTGTTTTAGCCTCACTTCAGCTAAGAGCGTATCGGTAGGTGGAAATGGGGCTCTTTCACTGGATATAGGCCGGTGGATAGAGATCCTCAATTTTTCCGAGTGTTGGAAACTCTCCTCCTCCTCTCAACTGAGTATAGAGTGGTAGACACTGGGTTTTAATGTTTGGCACGGAAACTTCTTGAGTTGGCCAATGCTCGATATGAGGTGTGGAAGGTTAACCTATTATGAAGTTCCAAGAGGTTTAGGTGCTGTCAAAATTAATCCCATTATGCGGCTAATAACAGACGCCTCAGCGAAATGGCCTCATCTCGCCTGGAGGGGAGAACCTCCTGGATTCTCTCTCCGCCAGTTGCGTCAAGGTGCTCCCTCGACAAAATTTTACATACGAAGTGCTGGATGCCATCAAGGGACCCGCTTCGCTTGAGATGTGGACCCCATAGAATGGCCACATCCTACCTCGAGTTGCTTCCTGGGGCCTCTCAGCGCAAGATTCCCTCTCTGACCGTACGATGCAGCACTTGGGAGAGGGCGTAACGACGCAGAATATGTAGAGATAGTGGATGATACAGGATGCACATAAGAACCTGAGGATTCCCACGCCTCTTCACACAGTGCATATAGAATGGACATTGGGAGTACTATATCTAGTCCCCCTATGGGAGTCAGACCCCATCGATGTTTCGAAGGTGAGGGCACAATGTCGAGCGGTAAAGGCCGACTTTCTCCTGCCATGAAGTCTGTCAAGCAGACAGTCGAATCAAACAGGCCTTCCTCTTTGCCAATGGATCAAAGGGATATGCTAGTTCCCCTCGAGCTTTCCGCACGTAAGGACTCTTCGAGCCGCACCATGGGTCTTTTGCCCACAGGGCTGTCCACGATCGTGCCAATAACCCAAGGGTTTCAGTGGTGGTGGAGTCGAATCCTCCGCTTGAAAGTCGAAGGCAGGTGCAGGGAAAAGCAGGTGTATTCCTGGAATGGACTGCGAGTAAGAGGTCGTGGGGGAGACTCGCGCTGGATGTGGGGTTTGCCGCCAACGAACGATGCCTGGCGGAGCTCGGACTTCCTAGTCGGCCCTTATGTCCTTCTTGGTGGAGACGCGCTCTCCTCACCTTAGAGTAGCATGCCGACCGGGAAACCCGCCGGGAATCCGCCTTTCCGCCAAACGACGGCAAGGGAAAGGTATCCCCCCTGCTCGAGCTAGGAGGCGAAACGGGCCTCTTGGCCACCTCGCTGGCGCGCCGCTCTTCTCGTGTTCCTCTCGAGTGGAGACGGAGTAATGTTCGGGGACAAACTTCCTTCGAGTTGCAGCAACGGTTGTGAAGGACCCTCTTGGCAAGTTCCCGAAGTTAATTTGGATGTGATTAGCCCCCTCCGTACGAGGTCTGCAAGCGGAAATGGGCCCT
>NW_017215939.1:0-13540 GCF_001704415.2 Capra hircus
GACGCTCAGCGGAAATGGGCCTCATCTCGCCTGGAGGGCAGAACCTCCTGGATTTTCTCGAGTTGCGGCAGGTGCTCTCGACTTACGACGGAACCTCAGGGACCCGCTGTGGCCGTCAGGAAAGGCCAGTCCCCATGCGAGTTGCTCGAGGCCCTCTCGGATTCCTCTCCCGTCGATGCAGGGGCCTAAGATCTTTGTGGAGTCGTGCCGGAACCTGAGGATTCCTCTCCAGTGCTGACATGGATCTTGGGGTACTTCTGGAGTCTCCCCAGGGGAGTCAGTCCTCGTCTCGAGTGGGGGCATGCACGTGCACTTTCCTACCGAGCTGTAGCAGCAGTGTCGCGCTTCCCTTCGTGGATCAAGGGATCTGTGGCTTTCCATCAAGGCTTTCCACGAGGCTTTCCCACAGTGCTGTCCCACGTGCCACCGTGGTGTGAGTCCAACCCGGCTAGAAAGTCGAGACAGTGCAGGGAAACAGGTTTCCCTGGAATGGACTGAGACATCTGGGGACTCTGGAATGGTGGCACAACCTGGAGTTCCTCTCAACATTCCTGTGGAGAGCGCCTCCTCTTGAGATGCCGAAGGGAACGCCGGAATTCTTTCCCGACCACGCAGGGAAAGGATCCCTACTCTCGAGCTAGGTGGCGGAAACGGGTCTCTGCTGGATGTGGCGGGAATCTCGTGCTTCCTCTCGAGTGGAGACCGGGTCGAGGAACTTCTTGAGTTGCAGTAAAGGAGTGAAAGACCCTTTGGAAGTTCCAGATGTTAGATGCGATTAGCCTCCAGACGCCTCAGCGGAAATGGGCCTCATCTCGCCTGGAGGGGAGAACCTCCTGGATTTTCTCGAGTTGCGGCAGGTGCTCTCGACTTACGACGGGGACCTCAGGGACCCGCTGTGGTGGCCTCAGGAAAGCCAGTCCCCATGCGAGTTGCTCGGGGCCTCTCGGGCATTCCTCTCACGTCGATGCACGGGCCTAAGACCTTGTGTGGAGTCGTGCCGGGAACCTGAGGATTCCTCTCCAGTGCTGACATGGATCTTGGGGTACTTCTGGAGTCTCCCCAGGGGAGTCAGTCCTCGTCTCAAGTGGGGCATGCACGTGCGCTTTCCTCCTGAGCTGAAGCAGCAGTGTCACGCTTCCCTATGCTTGGATCAAGGGATCTGTGGCTTTCCCTGGAGGCCTTTCCACGAGGCTTTCCCACGAGGCTTTCCCACAGGGCTGTCCCTCGTGCCACCGTGGTGTGAGTGATCCCGGCTTGAAAGTCAAAACAGTGCAGGAAAACAGGTTTCCCTGGAATGAACTGAGACATCTGGGGGACTCTGCGAATGGTGGCACGACCCTGGAGTTCCTCTCGCCTTTCCTGTGGAGTGTGCCTTCTCTTGAGAAGCGACGGATACGCCGGGAATTCTTTCCCGAGCACGCAGGGAAAGGATCTCTCTTCTCGAGCTAGGAGGTGAAACGGGCTCTTCTGGATATGGTCGGACTCTCGTGCTTCCTCTCGAGTGGAGACGGGTATGTCGGGGAACTTCTTGAGATGCAGCAAGGGTGTGGAGACCCTTGGAAGTCCAGTGTACAGTGTGATTAGCCTCAGGAGCCTCAGCGGAAATGGGCCTGATCTCGCCTGGAGGGTAGAACCTCCTGGAGTTCATCGAGTTGTGGCAGGTGCTCTCGACTTATGACCGGACCTCAGGACCCGCTCTGGTGGCTCAGGAAAGGCCAGTTCCTTGCGAGTTACACGGGGCCTGTCAGGATTCCTCTCCCGTCGATGCCGGGCCTAAGACGTTGTGTGGAGTCAGTGCCGGAACCTGAGGATTCCTCTCCAGTGCTGACATGGACCTTGGGTAATTCTGGAGTCTCCCAAGGGAGTCAGTCCTCGACTCGAGTGGGGCATGCACGTGCGCTTTCCTCCCGAACTGTAGCAGCAGGTCTACTTCCCTTCGCGTGGATCAAGGGATCAGGGGCTTTCCGACGAGGCTTTCACACAGGGCTTTCCCACGTGCCACCGTGGTTGAGTCGATCCTCGCTTGAAAGTCGAGGCAGTGCAGGGAAAACAGTTTCCCTGGAATGGACTGAGACATCTGGTGCTCTGGGAATGGTGGCACGACCCTGGAGTTCCTCTCGCCTTTCCTGTGGAGAGCGCCTCCTCTTGAGATGCGACGGAAACGCCGGGAATCTTTCAGACCACGCAGGGAAAGGATCCCTCTCTCAGGCTAGAGCGGAAACGGGGCTCCTCTGATGTGGCGGGACTCTCGTGCTTCCTCTCAGTGGAGACGGTATGTCGGGAACTTCTTGAGTTGCAGCAAGGGTGTGAAGACCCTTTGGAAGTTCAGAGGTTAGGTGTGATTGCCTCGAGGCGCCTCTCGGAAATGGGCCTCATCTCGCTTGAGGGAGAACCTCCTGGATTTTTCGAGTTGCGCAGGTGCTATCGACTTACGACGGGACTTCAGGACCCGCTCTGGTGCCTCAGGAAAGGCAGTCCCCTGCAAGTTGCTCGGGGCCTCTCGGATTCCTCTCCCTCGATGCCGGGCCTAGACCTTGTGTGGAGTCAGTGCCGAACCTGAGGATTCCTCTCCAGTGCTGACATGGATCTTGGGGTACTTCTGGAGTCTCCCCAGGGAGTCATCCTCGTCTCGAGTGGGGCATGCACGTGCGCTTTCCTCCGAGCTGTAGCAGCAGTGTCCGCTTCCTTCGCGTGGATCAAGGGATCTGTGGCTTTCCTCGAGCTTTCCAGGAGGCTTTCCCACGAGGCTTTCCACAGGGCTGTCCACTGCCACCGTGGTGTGAGTCGATCCTCAGCTTGAAAGTCGAGGCAGTGCAGGGAAAACAGGTTTCCTGGAAGGAATGAGACATCTGGGGATGTGGGAACGGTGGCACGAACCTGGAGTTCCTCTCCCGTTTCAGTGGAGAGCGCCTCCTCTTGAGATGCGACGGAAACTCCGGAATACTTTCCGACCACGCAGGAAAGGATCCCTCCTCTGAGCTATGAGGCGGAAACGGGCTCCTCTGTATGTGGGCGGGACTCTCGTCCTTCTTCTCGAGTGAGACGGGTATGCGGGAACTTCTTGAGTTGCAGCAAGGTGTGAAGGACCTTGGAAGTTCCAGAGTTAGGTGATTAGCCTCGAGAGCCTCATCGGAAAGGGCCTCATCTCGCCTGGAGGGAGAACCTATATGGATTTTCTCGAGTTGCGGCAGGTGCTCTCGACTTACGACTGGGACCTCAGGACCGCTCTGGTGGCCTCAGGAAAGGCCAGTCCCCATGCAGTTGCTCGGGGGCCTCTCGGGATCCTCTCCCGTCGATGCCGGGCCCTGGGACCTTGTGTGGAGTCGGTCGGATCCTGAGGATTCCTCTCCAGTGCTGACATGGATCTTGGGTACTTCTGGAGTCTCCCAGGGGAGTCATTCCTCGTCGCGAGTGGAGATATGCACGTGGTTTTCACCGAGCTGTAGCAGCAGTGTCAGCTTCCCTTCGCGTGGATCATGGGATCTGTGGCTTTCCCTCGAGGCTTTCCAGGAGACTTTCCCAGGCTTCCACAGGGCTGTCCCACATGCCACCGTGGTGTGAGTCGATCCTCAGCTTGAAAGTCGAGGCAGTGTAGGGAAAATGGTTTCTGTGGAATGGAATGAGACATCTGGGGGAGTGTGGAAGGTGGCACGAACCTGGAGTTCCTCTCCGTTCAAGTGGAGAGCGCTCCTCTTGAGATGCGACGGAAACGCCGGAATACTTTCCAGACCACGCAAGGAAAGGATCCCTCCTCTAGAGCTATGAGGCGGAAACGGGCTCCTCTGATGTGGCGGGACTCTCGTCTTCTTCTCGAGTGAGTCGGTATGACGGGGAACTTCTTGAGTTGCAGCAAGGTGTGAAGGACCCGTGGGAATTCCAGCGTTTATTGTGATTAGCCTTGAGAGCTCATCGGAAAAGGGCCTCATCTCGCCTGGAGGGAGAACCTAATGGATTTTCTCGAGTTGCGGCAGGTGCTCTCGACTTACGACTGGGACCTCAGGACCGCTCTGGTGGCCTCAGGAAAGGCCAGTCCCCATGCGAGTTGCTCGGGGCCTCTCGGATTCCTCTCCGTCGATGCCGGGCCTAAGACCTTGTGTGGAATCAGTGCCGGAACCTGAGGATTCCTCTCCAGTGCTGACATGGATCTTGGGGTACTTCTGGAGTCTCCCCAGGGAGTCAGTCTCTCTCGAGTGGGGGCATGCACGTGCGCTTCCTCTCGAGTTGTAGCAGCAGTGTCGCGCTTCCTTCGCGTGGATCAAGGGATCTGTGGCTTTCCTCGAGGCTTTCCCACGAGGCTTTCCACAGGGCTGTCCAACGTGCCACCGTGGTGTGAGTCGATCTCGATTGAAAGTCGACGCAGTGCTGGGAAAACAGGTTTCCCTGGAACGGACTGAGAATCTGGGGACTCTGGAATGGTGGCACGACCCTGGAGTTCCTATCGCCTTTCCTGTTGAGAGCCTCCTCTTGAGATGCGACGGAAATGCCGGAATTCTTTCCCGACCACGCAGGGAAAGGATCCCTCCTCGAGCTAGAGGAGGAAACGGCTCCTCTGGATGTGGCGGATTCTCGTGCTTCCTCTCGAGTGGAGACGGGTATGTCGGGGAACTTCTTGAGTTGCGGCAAGGGTGTGAAGGACCCTTTGGAAGTTCCAGAGGTTAGGTGTGATTAGCCTCGAGACGCCTCAGTGGAAATGGCCTCATCTCGCCTGGAGGGAGAACCTCCTGGATTTTCTGAGTTGCGGCAGGTGCTCTCGACTTACGACGGGGACCTCAGGGACCCGCTCTGGTGGCCTCAGAAAGGCCAGTCCCATGCGAGTTGCTCGGGGCCTCTCGGATTCCTCTCCGTCGATGCGGGCCTAAGATCTTGTGTGGAGTCGGTGCCGGAACCTGAGGATTCCTCTCCAGTGCTGACATGGATCTTGGGTACTTCTGGAGTCTCCCCAGGGCAGTCAGTCCTCTACTCGAGTGGGGCATACACGTGCGCTTTCCTCCCGAGCTGTAGCAGCAGTGTCACGCTTCCTTCGCGTGATCAACGATCTGTGGCTTTCCCTCGAGCTTCGCAAGAGCTTTCCACGAGGCTTTCCACAGGGCTGTCCCACGTGCCACCGTGGTGTGAGTCGATCCTCGGCTTGAAAGTCGAGGCAGTGCAGGGAAACAGGTTTCCCTGGAATGGACTGAGACATCTGGGGGACTCTGGGAATGGTGGCACGACCTGGAGTTCCTCTCGCCTTTCCTGTGGAGAGCGCCTCCTCTTGAGTGCGACGGAAGCCGGAATTCTTTCCGACCACGCAGGAAAGGATCCTCCTCTCGAGTATGAGGCGGAAACGGGCTCTCTGGATGTGGCGGGACTTCTGCTTCCTCTCGAGTGGAGACGGTATGTCGGGGAACTTCTTGAGTTGCAGCAAGGGTGTGAAGGACCCTTTGGAAGTTCCAGAGGTTAGGTTGATTAGCCTCGAGACGCTCAGCGAAATGGGCCTCATCTCGCCTGGAGGGAGAACCTCCTGGATTTCTCGAGTTGCGCAGGTGCTCTCGACTTACGACGGGACCTCAGGGACCCGCTCTGGTGGCCTCAGAAAGGCCAGTCCCCATGCAGTTGCTCGGGCCTCTCGGGATTCCTCTCCCGTCGATGCGGGGCCTAAGACCTTGTGTGGATCGTGCCGGAACCTGAGGATTCCTCTCCAGTGCTGACATGATCTTGGGTACTTCTGGAGTCTCCCAGGGGAGTCATCCTCGTCCGAGTGGGGCATGCACGTGCGTTTCCTCCGAGCTGTAGCAGCAGTGTCACGCTTCCCTTCGCGTGGATCAAGGATCTGTGGCTTTCCCTCGAGGCTTTCCACGAGGCTTTCCACGAGGTTTCCACAGGGTGTCCCACGTGCCACCGTGGTGTGAGTCATCTCGGCTAGAAAGTCGAGACAGTGCAGGGAAAACAGGTTTCCTGGAATGGACTGAGACATCTGGGGACTCTGGAATGGTGCACGACCCTGGAGTTCTCTCGCCATTCCTGTGAGAGCGCCTCCTCTTGAGATGTGACGGAACGCCGGGAATTCTTTCCCGACCACGCAGGGAAAGGATCCCTCCTCTCGAGCTAGGAGGCGGAAACGGGTCTCTCTGGATTGGGCGGGATCTCGTGCTTCTCTCGAGTGGAGACGGGTATGTCGGGGAACTTCTTGAGTTGCGCAAGGGTGTGAAGGACCCTTTGGAAGTTCCAGAGTTAGTGTAATTAGCCTCGAGACGCCTCAGTGGAAATGGCCTCATCTCGCCTGGAGGGAGAACCTCCTGGATTTTCTCGAGTTGCGGCAGGTGCTCTCGACTTACGACGGGGACCTCAGGGACCCGCTCTGCTGCCTCAGGAAAGGCCAGTCCCCATGTGAGTGCTCGGGCCTCTCGGGATTCCTCTCCCTCGATGTCGGGCTAAGACTTGTGTGGAGTCGGTGCGGAACCTGAGATTCCTCTCCAGTGCTGACATAGATCTTGGGGTACTTCTGGAGTCTCCCCAGGGCAGTCAGTCCTCTCTCGAGTGGGGCATGCACGTGCGCTTCCTCCCGAGCTGTAGCAGCAGTGTCACGCTTCCTTCGCGTGGATCAAGGATCTGTGGCTTTCCCTCGAGCTTTCCAAGAGGCTTTCCACGAGCTTTCCACAGGGCTGTCCCACGTGCCACCGTGGTGTGAGTCGATCCTCGCTTGAAAGTCGACGCAGTGCAGGGAAAACAGGTTTCCTGGAATGGACTGAGACATCTGGGGGACTCTGGAATGGTGGCACGACCCTGGAGTTCCTCTCGCCTTTCCTGTGAGAGCGCCTCCTCTGAGATGCGACGGGAACGCCGGGAATTCTTTCCGACACGCAGGGAAAGGATCCCTCCTCGAGCTATGAGGGAAACGGGCTCTCTGGATTGGGCGGGACTCTCGTGCTTCCTCTCGAGTGGAGACGGGTATGTCGGGGAACTTCTTGAGTTGCAGCAAGGGTGTGAAGGACCTTGGAAGTTCCAGAGGTTAGGTGTGATTAGCCTCGAGACGCCTCAGCGGAAATGGCCTCATCTCGCCTGGAGGGAGAACCTCCTGGATTTTCTCGAGTTGCGGCAGGTGCTCTCGACTTACGACGGGACCTCAGGGACCCGCTCTGGTGGCCTCAGAAAGGCCATCCCCATGCGAGTTGCACGGGCCTCTCGGGATTCCTCTCCCGTCGATGCGGGCTAAGACTTGTGTGGAGTCGTGCCGGAACCTGAGGATTCCTCTCCAGTGCTGACATGGATCTTGGGTACTTCTGGAGTCTCCCAGGGAGTCAGTCCTCGTCCGAGTGGGGCATGCACGTGCGCTTTCCTCCCGAGCTGTAGCAGCAGTGTCACGCTTCCTTCGGTGGATCAAGGATCTGTGGCTTTCCCTCGAGGCTTTCCAGAGGCTTTCCCACGAGGTTTCCCACAGGGCTGTCCCACGTGCCACCGTGGTGTGAGTCATCTCGGCTTGAAAGTCGAGCAGTGCAGGGAAAACAGGTTTCCCTGGAATGGACTGAGACATCTGGGGACTCTGGGAATGGTGGCACGACCTGGAGTTCCTCTCGCCTTTCCTGTGAGAGCGCCTCCTTGAGATGAGACGGAACGCCGGAATCTTTCCCGACCACGCAGGGAAAGATCCCTCTCTCGAGCTAGAGGCGGAAACGGGTCCTCTGGATGTGGGCGGACTCTCGTGCTTCTCTGAGTGAGACGGTATGTCGGGAACTTCTTGAGTTGCAGCAAGGGTGTGAAGGACCCTTTGGAAGTTCCAGAGTTTAGGTGTGATTAGCCTGGACGCCTCAGCGGAAATGGGCCTCATCTCGCCTGGAGGGGAGAACCTCCTGGATTTTCTCGAGTTGCGGCAGGTGCTCTCGACTTACGATGGGGACCTCAGGGACCCGCTCTGGTGCCTCAGGAAAGGCCAGTCCCATGCGAGTTGCTCGGGGCCTCTCGGGATTCCTCTCCCGTGATGCGGGGCTAAGACCTTGTGTGGAGTCGTGCCGGAACCTGAGGATCCTCTCCAGTGCTGACATGATCTTGGGTACTTCTGGAGTCTCCCAGGGGAGTCAGTCCTCTCTCGAGTGGGGCATGCACGTGCGCTTTCCTCCCGAGCTGTAGCAGCAGTGTCCGCTTCCTTCGCGTGGATCAAGGATCTGTGGCTTTCCCTCGAGCTTTCCCAGAGGCTTTCCACGAGGCTTTCCACAGGGCTGTCCCACGTGCCACCGTGGTGTGAGTCGATCCTCGGCTTGAAAGTCGAGGCAGTGCAGGGAAAACAGGTTTCCCTGGAATGGACTGAGACATCTGGGGGACTCTGGGAATGTGGCACGACCCTGGAGTTCCTCTCGCCTTTCCTGTGGAGAGCGCCTCCATTGAGATGCGACGGGAAGGCCGGGAATTCTTTCCCGACCACGCAGGGAAAGGATCCCTCCTCTCGAGCTAGGAGGCGGAAACGGGCTCCTCTGGTTGTGGCGGGACTCTCGTGCTTCCTCTCGAGTGGAGCGGTATGTCGGGAACTTCTTGAGTTGCAGCAAGGGTGTGAAGGACCCTTTGGAAGTTCCAGAGTTTAGGTGTGATTAGCCTCAGACGCCTCAGTGGAAATGGCCTCATCTCGAATGGAGGGAGAACCTCCTGGATTTTCTCGAGTTGCGGCAGTGCTCTCGACTTACGACGGGGACATCAGGGACCCGCTCTGGTGGCCTCAGGAAAGGCCAGTCCCCTGCGAGTTGCTCGGGCGGCCTCTCGGGTTCCTCTCCGTCGATGCTGGGCCTAAACCTTGTGTGGAGTCAGTGCCGGAACCTGAGGATTCCTCTCCAGTGCTGACATGGATCTTGGGTTCTTCTGGAGTCTCCCAGGGGAGTCAGTCCTCGTCTCGAGTGGGGCATGCACGTGCGCTTTCCTCCGAGCTGTAGCAGCAGTGTCACGCTTCCTTCGCGTGGATCAAGGATCAGTGGCTTTCCCTCGAGCTTTCCATGAGGCTTTCCCACGAGGCTTCCACAGGCTGTCCACTGCCACCGTGGTGTGAGTCGATCCTCGGCTTGAAAGTCAGGCAATGCAGGGAAAACAGGTTTCCCTGGAATGGACTGAGACATCTGGGGACTCTGGGAATGTGGCACGACCCTGGAGTTCCTCTCGCCTATCCTGTGGAGAGCGCCTCCCTTGAGATGCGACGGGAACGCCTGGGAATTCTTTCCCGACCACGCAGGAAAGGATCCCTCCTCTCGAGCTAGGAGGCGGAAACGGGCTCTCTGGATGTGGGCGGGACTCTCGTGCTTCCTCTCGAGTGGAGGGGTATGTCGGAGAACTTCTTGAGTTGCAGCAAGGGTGAAGGACCCTTTGGAAGTTCAGAGTTTAGTGTGATTAGCCTCGAGACGCCTCAGCGGAAATGGGCCTCATCTCGCCTGGAGGGAGAACCTCCTGGATTTTCTCGAGTTGCGGCAGGTGCTCTCGACTTACGACTGGAACCTCAGGACCCGCTCTGGTGGCTCAGAAAGGCCAGTCCCCATGCGAGATGCTCGGGGCCTCTCGGGATTCCTCTCCCGTCGATGCAGGGCCTAAGATCTTGTGTGGAGTCGGTGCCGGAACCTGAGGATTCCTCTCCAGTGCTGACATGGATCTTGGGGTACTTCTGGAGTCTCCCAGGGGAGTCAGTCCTCGTCTCGAGTGGGGGCATGCACGTGCACTTTCCTACCGAGCTGTAGCAGCAGTGTCGCGCTTCCCTTCGTGTGGATCAAGGGATCTGTGGCTTTCCATCAAGGCTTTCCCACGAGGCTTTCCCACAGGCTGTCCACGTGCCACCGTGGTGTGAGTCCAACCCGGCTTGAAAGTCGAGGCAGTGCAGGGAAAACAGGTTCCCTGGAATGGACTGAGACATCTGGGGGACTCTGGGAATGGTGGCACAACCTGGAGTTCCTCTCAACATTCCTGTGGAGAGCGCCTCCTCTTGAGATGCGACGGGAACGCCGGGAATTCTTTCCGACCACGCAGGAAAGGATCCTACTCTCGAGCTAGGAGGCGGAAACGGGTCTCTGCTGGATTGTGGGCGGGATCTCGTGCTTCCTCTCGAGTCGAGACGGTTTGTCGAGGAACTTCTTGAGTTGCAGTAAAGGAGTGAAGGACCCTTTGGAAGTTCCAGATGTTAGATGCGATTAGCCTCCAGACGCCTCAGCGGAAATGGGCCTCATCTCGCCTGGAGGGAGAACCTCCTGGATTTTCTCGAGTTGCGGCAGGTGCTCTCGACTTACGACTGGACCTCAGGGACCCGCTCTGGTGGCTCAGGAAAGGCCAGTCCCCATGCGAGATGCTCGGGGCCTCTCGGATTCCTCTCCCGTCGATGCCGGGGCCTAAACCTTGTGTGGAATCGTGCCGAACCTGAGGATTCCTCTCCAGTGCTGACATGGATCTTGGGGTACTTCTGGAGTCTCCCCAGGGGAGTCAGTCCTCGTCTCGAGTGGGGCATGCACGTGCGCTTTCCTCCCGAGCTGTAGCAGCAGTGTCACGCTTCCTTCGCGTGGATCAAGGGATCAGGGGCTTTCCCTCGAGGCTTTCCCAGAGCTTTCCACGAGGCTTTCCCACAGGGCTGTCCACGTGCCACCGTGGTGTGAGTCGATCCTCGGC
Organism: Capra hircus; assembly: GCF_001704415.2. Classification (NCBI taxonomy): domain Eukaryota; kingdom Metazoa; phylum Chordata; class Mammalia; order Artiodactyla; family Bovidae; genus Capra; species Capra hircus. The sequence continues at coordinate 10,600 of NW_017215939.1, forward strand.
TTGAAAGTCGAGGCAGTGTAGGGAAAACAGGTTTCCCTGGAATGGACTGAGACATCTGGGGGACTCTGGGAATGTGGCACGACCCTGGAGTTCCTCTCGCCTTTCCTGTGGAGAGCGCCTCCAATTGAGATGCGACGGGAAGGCCGGGAATTCTTTCCCGACCACGCAGGGAAAGGATCCTCCTCTCGAGCTAGGAGGCGGAAACGGGGCTCCTCTGGTTGTGGCGGGACTCTCGTGCTTCCTCTCGAGTGGAGACGCGTTGTCGGGAACTTCTTGAGTTGCAGTAAGGGGTGAAGACCCTTGAAGTTCCAGAGTTAGTGTGATTAGCCTCCAGACGCCTCATGGAAATGGGCCTCATCTCGAATGGAGGGGAGAACCTCCTGGATTTTCTCGAGTTGCGGCAGGTGCTCTCGACTTACGACGGGACATCAGGGACCCGCTCTGGTGGCCTCAGGAAAGGCCAGTCCCCTTGCGAGTTGCTCGGGGCCTCTCGGGTTTCCTCTCCCGTCGATGCTGGGCCTAAACCTTGTGTGGAGTCAGTGCCGGAACCTGAGGATTCCTCTCCAGTGCTGACATGGATCTTGGGTTCTTCTGGAGTCTCCCCAGGGAGTCAGTCCTCGTCTCGAGTGGGGCATGCACGTGCGCTTTCCTCCGAGCTGTAGCAGCAGTGTCACGCTTCCTTCGCGTGGATCAAGGGATCAGGGGCTTTCCCTCGAGGCTTTCCCATGAGGCTTCCCACGAGGCTTTCCCACAGGGCTGTCCCACTGCCACCGTGGTGTGAGTCGATCCTCGGCTTGAAAGTCAAGCAATGCAGGGAAAACAGGTTTCCCTGGAATGGACTGAGAAATCTGGGGGACTCTGGAATGTGGCACGACCCTGGAGTTCTCTCGCCTATCCTGTGGAGAGCGCCTCCACTTGAGATGCGACGGAAGCCGGGAATTCTTTCCCGACCACGCAGAGAAAGGATCCCTCCTCTCGAGCTAGGAGGCGAAACGGGCTCCTCTGGATGTGGCGGGACTCTCGTGCTTCCTCTCGAGTGGAGTTGGGTATGTCGGAACTTCTTGAGTTGCAGCAAAGGTGTGAAGGACCTTTGGAAGTTCCAGAGTTTAGTTGTGATTAGCCTCGAGACGCCTCAGCGGAAATGGCCTCATCTCGCCTGGAGGGGAGAACCTCCTGGATTTCTCGAGTTGCGGCAGGTGCTCTCGACTTACGACGGGAACCTCAGGGACCCGCCTGGGTGGGCGTCAGGAAAGGCCAGTCCCCATGCGAGTTGCTCGAGGCCTCTCGGGATTCCTCTCCGTCGATGCAGGGCCTAAGATCTTGTGTGGAGTCGGTGCCGAACCTGAGGATTCCTCTCCAGTGCTGACATGGTCTTGGGGTACTTCTGGAGTCTCCCAGGGGAGTCAGTCCTCGTCTCGAGTGGGACATGCACGTGCCCTTTCCTCCGAGCTGTAGCAGCAGATGTCGCACTTCCCTTCGTGGGATCAAGGAATCTTTCCCACGAGGCTTTCCCATCGAGGCTTTCCCACAGTCCCACGTGCCACTGTGGTGAGAGTCGATCCTCGATTGAAAGTCGAGGCAGTGCAGGGAAAACAGGTTTCCCTGGAATGGACTGAGACATCTGGGGACTCTGGGAATGGTGCACAACCCTGGAGTTCCTCTCGCCTTTCCTGTGGAGAGCGCCTCCTCTTGAAATGCGACAGAATGCTGGAATTCTTTCCCGACCACGCAGGGAAAGGATCCCTACTCTCGAGCTAGGAGGCGGAAACGGTCTCTGCTGGATGTGGGCGGGAATCTCGTGCTTCCTCTCGAGCGGAGACCGGTTTGTGGAACTTCTTGAGTTGCAGTAAAGGTGTGAAGACCCTTTGGAAGTTCCAGATGTTAGATGTGATTAGCCTCCAGACGCCTCAGTGGAAATGGGCCTCATCTCGCCTGGAGGGAGAACCTCCTGGATTTTCTCGAGTTGCGGCAGGTGCTCTCGACTTACGACTGGGACCTCAGGGACCCGCTCTGGTGGCCTCAGAAAGGCCAGTCCCCATGCGAATGCTCGGGGGCCTCTCGGGATTCCTCTCCCGTCGAAGCCGGCCTAAGACCTTGTGTGGAGTCGGTGCCGGAACCTGAGGATTCCTCTCCAGTGCTGACATGGATCTTGGGTACTTCTGGAGTCTCCCCAGGGGAGTCAGTCCTCGTCTCGAGTGGGGGGCATGCAGTGCGCTTTCCTCCCGAGCTGTAACAGCAGTGTCGCGCTTCCTTCGCGTGGATCAAGGGATCTGGGCTTTCCCTCGAGGCGCTTTCCAAGGCTTTCCCACGAGGCTTTCCCACAGGGCTGTCCCACGTGCCACCGGTGGTCGATCCTCGCTTGAAAGTCGAGGCAGTGCAGGGAAAACAGTTTCCCTGGAATGGACTGAGACTGGGGGACTCTGGGAATATTGACAATGACCCTGGAGTTCCTCTCGACTTCCTGTGGAGAGGCCTCCTCTTGAGATGCGAGCGGAACGCCGGGAATTTTTTCCCGACCACGCAGGGAAAGGATCCCTCCTCTCGAGCTAGGAGGGGAAACGGGTCTCCGCTGGATGTGGGCGGGACTCTCGTGCTTCCTCTCGAGTGGAGACCGGTTTTTCGAGGCAACTTCTTGAGTTGCAGTAAGGTGGAAAGGACCCTTTGGAAGTTCCAGAGTTTAGGTGTGATTAGCCTCAGACGCCTCAGCGGAAATGGGCCTCATCTCGCCTGGAGGGCAGAACCTCCTGGATTTTCTCGAGTTGCGGCAGGTGCTCTCGACTTACGACGGGAACCTCAGGGACCCGCTTGGTGGCCTCAGGAAAGGCCAGTCCCCATGCGAGTTGCTCGAGGCCCTCTCGGGATTCCTCTCCCGTCGATGCAGGGCCTAAGATCTTGTGTGGAGTCGGTGCCGGAACCTGAGGATTCCTCTCCAGTGCTGACA
>NW_017215940.1:0-13539 GCF_001704415.2 Capra hircus
TATCTCCCTTTATCCTTTAATAAAACTCTATTGCACAAAAAGCTCTGAGCAATCAAGCCTCGTCTTGGGCCCTGGATTGAATTCTTCTCCTCCATAAGCCAAGAGCTTAGGTCTGTCTGGAACATTCTTGGATCCTGTGGGGAAAATATCCTGTGCACACATCTGGATACTGGGCCTAGAGGCCAAAATTCGCATTTCTTTCCCGGGGGAGCCCTAACGTGGTGTGACTTAGCAACTGCTTGAAAATCCATCCCATTGCTGTTTTCCTCCTTCGGACAGAGCTAGCTTTGTTCCCTGCTTTGGGATATCTCAACCGAAGGGCCGGTCCATAGCTACTCGCCTGGGGCCCATTGGATGTGCAAGGTGCCCTCGACTAGGTGACCCTAGCATGGCACTCAGCCCGCTCAGACACACTCCCGAGGCTTCTTTCTCATGGGAAGCACTGCTCCAACCTAGGAATGTGTCTGCAATGCTTGGAAAGTGCAGTGAGACACACAGCCCTGACTCTGCAATTGAGGCCCTCAGAGCAAGCCTGCAGCTCTGATGTCTGAGAAGCAAAACACTTGCTGCAAAGAGAGGCCTGAAAACACACTCTCTGTGGATGACTTTCCTTCCTCTAAGGAAGATAGTTTTCCCAGTCTCCTGCTTCCTGAATGTCACACAGCTGGAATGCGCTTGCTTGGAGGTCGTGATTCAGTGGCAATGACCCCTGAGGCCCTTTGCCCAGGGAGGGCTCCCACACTCACAGGCAAATCAAAGCAACTTCCAAGTGAGTCAGCTCTTCACATCAAGTGGCCAAAGTATTGGAGTTTCAGGTTCAGTATTAGTCCTTCCAATCTATATTCAGACCTGATTTCCTTTAGGATGGAGTGGTTGCGTCTCCTTGTAGTCTAAGCGACCTACAAGCATCTTCTCCAACACCACAGTTCAAAAGCATCCAATTTTCAGCTGTCACTTTCTTTATAGTACATCTTTCATATCCATCCATGACATATGGAAAAACCATAGCCTTGACTGGATGGATCTTTGTTGGCAAAGCAACGTCTCGGCTTTTTAATATGCTGTCTAGTTTGGTCATCACTTTTCTTCCAAGTCATAAATATGTTTTAAGTTCATGGAGGCAGCCATCACCTGCAGTGATTTCCAAGCCCCCCAAAATAGTCTGCTGCTGTTTCCAATGTTTTCCCATCTATTTGCCATGAAGTGATGAGACTGGATGCAATGATTTTAGTTTTCTGAATGCTGAGCTTTAAGCTAACTTTTTCACTCTCCTCTTTCACTTTCATCAGGAGACTCTTTAGTTCTTCTTCACTTTCTGCCATAAGGGTGGTGTCATCTGCATATCTGAGATTCTTGATATTTCTCCCAGCAATCTGGATTCCAGCGTGTGCTTCCTCCAGCCCAGTGTTTCTCATGATGTACTCTGCATATAAGTTAAATAAGCAGGGTGACAATACACTGCCTTGACATATTCCTTTTCCTATTTAGAACCAGTCTGTTGTTCCATGTCCAGTTCGAACTGTTTCTTCCTGACCTGCATACAGGTTTCTCAAGAGACAGGTCAGGTGGTCTGGTATTCCCATCTCTTTCAGAATTTTTCCCAGTTTATTGTGATCCACACAGTCAAAGGCTTTGGCATAGTCAATAAAGCAGAAATAGATGTCTTTTTTTCTGAACTCTCTTGCTTTTTCAATGATCCAGTGGATGTTGGCAGTTTGATCTCTGGTTTCTCTGCATGTTTTAAATCCCTCTTGAACATTTGGAAGTTCACAGTTCATGTGAACTTGGAGAATTTTGAGCATTACTTTACTAGTGTGTGAGATGAGTGCAATTGTGCAGCAGCTTGAATATTCTTTGTCATTGCCTTTCTTTGGGATTGGAATGAAAACTGACCTAATGACTAGATGTTTTCAATTGCATATGCTGAAAGAACTGGCTGTGCAGTTTTGAAGAAAAAAAAATCATTTTAACCCATTTTCTCTGAAGTGCAAGGCATATCATGGCCATCCCTGAATCATAAAGTCACCTTTTCTTTATGTAGTCATAGTTTCATGCCTAAATTATAGGCCAACTCATGCTCAAATTGACTCTGATGTCAGGGGCAGATCAACTAATAAAAAGCTTGGATTGTCCCTCTGGAGGAAAGTGAGATCTTTGTCCCACGAGAAGAATCTGAAGGGTTAAGGGAACTTGCAAGAGTGGGGAAAGCTTAGTCCATCCTACATGTACCAAAATCTTAAATAAGGCTTATTTACTTTACCGAAGTAAAAAAACAGATGATGAAAACAATTATAAATCAATGAAAGGTAAAGAAACTCATAGTCTGTTATCAAAAATTGCATTCTAAGAAAACTTTGTTCTCTTAACCTAGAGAGGAGACTAAATTCCATCTGGTACCAGCTTACCAGAAGACAAACAAACAAACAAACAAATTATCGTAAGCTTAAAAAATGTATATTCCATATATCTTGAAGTAGCAGTATTTCTGCAAAGGCATCAGTGTGAAATCATAGAAGACATGGTTAAAACCTGATTAAATAGAAATTGACAATGTAATCTGGTCACTGCTGCGACTTGAAATGCTTTCATATGATAACTGAAATTATAACTGACAGCATTTGACCAGGACATATCAGATTTTCACGGATGTCAGATAATTTCTAGGATATCTATATTAGGAACTGAAGGAATCTTTGAACCTAGGAAAGAAAACAACAGTCTCAAAGGCCCTTGCTGAATATCTATCAGCAAGGAATGTCTTTGCAAGGATCGCAAAATGAAGGGAAATTACACCGACCTGCCTCTGCAACTTCGGTCCTCTGAGCAGATCTGGAGGTCTCCCTTTGTATAAGCTAACCTGTTCCTTCCAAATAGAGGTTTGCAACACAAAACAAGTGGCCGCCTATTCTTCCTCGAAGGAGGATCTCTTTCCCCACATCCTGCGAACTCCTTTTCCCAGCCTCCAGGAAAAGCGCTTCTTGCAGTTCCTTTCAGAAAATCCTATGGACGGAGAAGCCTGGTAGGCTGCAGTCCGTGGGTCGCTGAGGGTCGGACACGACTGAGCGACTGCACTTTCATTTTCACTTTCATGCATTGGAGAAGGCAATGGCAACCCACTTACTGTTCTTGCCTGGAGAATCCCAGGGACGGGGGAGCCTAGTGGGCTACCGTCTATGGCGTCGCACAGAGTCGAACACGACTGAAGCAACTTAGCAGCAGCAGCAGCAGCAGTTCCTTTCTTAGGGGCAGTTATCCCTGAGATTGGGACCTGGAAAGGCAGAGCCACCTCCACACACACGTCTTTTCTGTCCCCTTTCCTCTGGAGGAGAGCTCTAGTGAGCCTAGGTCTGTCAGGAAAATTCTTGGCTTTGACGGGATCACACCCAGTGTGTGAACCTGCATACCCGACCTAGGGGCCACAGGGCACCTGTTTTGCTCGAGTGGGTCCTGGAGGGGTGCAGCATAGCAAGAGCTTAAAAATCCATCCAATTTGTCTTTTTTTTTTTACCTCGGAGAGAACGAGTTTGCTCCACCTCCACCCTTTGGCAGTGTGGAGGGAAGAGGGCACCACCCTCTCCCAAAGGGGACATAGGGCCTACCAGGAGAGAAAGGCCCCTTGACCTGAGCCCAGGTAGGCAGCCAGTGATGTCAAGCACACTCCCGCTGCTTGCTTCTTCATGGGCACTCCCATGATCTGCTAGGAATGTCTTTGCAAGGATCTCAAAGGGAAGGGGAGATACATGGCCCTGTCTCTGGAACTTCAGTCCTCTGAGCAGATCTGGAGGTCTTGAGTTGTATAAGCAAACCTGTTCCTTCCAAATAGAGGCTTGCAAACACACCCCCGGTGGTTGCCTCTTCTTCCCCGAAGAAGTCTTTCTTTCCCCACATGCTGCGAACTCCCTGTCCCAACCTCCAAGAATAGCGCTTCTTGCCATTCCTTTCTTAGAGGCAGTTATCCCTGAGCTTGGGGCCGTAGGGAGTAGCCCCACACTCACAGGGAAAGGCAAAGACTCCTCCATACATCTCCTCTATCCCCTTTGCTCTGGAGGAGAGCTCTAGTGAGCCTAGGTCTTTCAGGAAAATTCTTGGCTTGGACAGGATCTCTCCCTGTTTGTGAACCTGCATATCCAACCAGGGGCCACAGAGCACCTGTTTCAGTAAAGTGGGCCCTGAAAGGGTGCAGCCTAGCAAGAGCTTGAAAATCCATTCAATTGCTGTTTTTGTACCTCTGACAGAGCGAGCTTGGCTCCACCCTTTGGCAGTGAGGAGAAAAGAGGCATGACACCCTCCCCAAGGGGACATGGGGCCTATTCGAGAGGAAAGGCCCCTTGTGGAGATGAGGCCAGGAAGGCACACAGTCGTGTCAAACACACTCCCACTGCTTGCTTCTTCAGGGGCACCCCGCTATCAGCTAGGAATGTCTTTGCAATGATCACAAAGGGAAGGGGAGATACAGGGCCCTGCTTCAGGACCTCCGGTGCTCTGAGCAAATCTCGAGGTCTCCCGTTGTTGGTCAAGGTCAAGGTCAAGTTCAAGTCAAGGTCAAGTTCAAGTCAAGTTGAAGTTCAAGGTCAAGGTCAAATTCAAGTTGAAGTCAAGGTCAAGGTCAGTTCAAGTTCAAGTTCAAGTTCAAGTTCAAGTTCAAGTTCAAGTTCAAGGTTCAAGTTCAAGTCAAGAAGTTCAAGTTCAAGTTCAAGTTCAAGTTGAAGTTCAAGTTCAAGGTCAAGTCAAGGTCAAGTTCAAGTTCAAGTTAAGTTCAAGTTCAAGTTCAATCAAGTTCAAGTTCAAGTCAAGTCTCAAGTTCAAGTTCAAGTCAAGTCAAGTTCAAGTCAAGTTCAAGTTTCAAGTTTTCAAGTTGAAGTTCAAGTTCAAGGTTCAAGTTCAAGTTCAAGGTCAAGGTCAAGTCAAGTTCAAGTCAAGGTCAAGGTCAAGGTCAAGTCAAGGTCAAGTTCAAGGGCAGGGCAAGGCCAAGCCCAAGACCAAGCAAGGGGCAAGGGCACCGCAAGGGCAAGGCCAAGGCCCAGGCCAAGGCAAAGGCCAAGGCCACCAAAGCGAAGCCCAAACTCCGTAACGCCTGACAAAAGGCAGAAGCCACTAGGCCCCTGTGCAGAGGAAGCCAGTGAAGGCAGCAAGGCCACAGAGCTCCCCGACTCCCATTCCCACAGGAAGATGTGAGGATAAAGGGCCTCATCCCAGCACAGCACCGCCTCCCACCACCCGCAACCCCGGCCCCCGCCCCCTGCAGGACGCACCCTGAAACAACACTGCCTTCCCAGAAAAGAGAACGGAGAAGCCATGTGTGTGCCAAAGGAGCAAGATGAACGAACGATGCCACGCCCTCCAACTTTGGGCACACCTGACGCCTCGGAACCCCGGGCCTGGCCGATGGGTCCCGCCGTTCTCGGGTGGGAGGGGGTCAACACATTGGCCGAGAGCCCTTGCCCAGGCCACCCGCAAATCCCCTGAGATGTGATCCGACCACAGGGACCGAGGGCAAACGTACCGCTTGAGGTGCTGGAGGAGTCTGACGAAGCCATGGTGGGAGAGGCACACGGGCACGCTGCAGACTGCTGGCCGAGTGGGCGGGGACCCAGCAGCTTAGGACTCTGGAGAACGGGAGGCGTCTCCGCCACCATTGACGTCAATAGGGTTTGGGTGGGTAGATGGAGGGGCCTGGCCTCGTTCCAAGCAGAGACCCTGGACGGAGTCCCGTGGAGCGAGTGGGCTTTTCCCGGGCACAGCTGTGCCCTGGACCGCCACGATCCCCGTTGGGGTGGGCGGGCAGTTCGCGGGCTTTGGTTTGTGGCCCTCCCTCGCAGCGGGGGGTGGGATCAACCCCGGGTGGATCAATCAGGGGCCCTCAGCAGTGCCAAGGGAGCTTACCGCCCAGGAAACGCCCCAAGGTCCCTTTGAATTGGCCACCAATGCCCCCTTTCCCAGCCTGCCTTGCTCTGGGATTTCCCGCCTTTTCACATTCCACAGGTCCCTGGGCCTCGACTGTCCCCCGCTGGCTCCTCCGAGGCATTCCGGGACACCAGACGCTCTCTCCAGCGCCTCCACCTAGATCCCTCGCTGTCCTCGCCTCCGTTTCCCCCATGCCCCCTCCCCAACTCCTCCGTGGGCTCTTGGCGTCCTTTCACTACAGCAGTCACAGAGTGCCAACACCGAGGGCTTTGAGTTGCCTGGAGCCCAAGGCTCCGGCCAGAGACCTGAGGGGCCAGCGTCTGGACTGGCAGCTAATGCCATTTGGGGCTTTTCTCACATGGAGCCTGAGGCCCGCACCTCCGCGGGCAAACCACCAGCGCGAGTGCCCTGGAGATACCCACCCAAGGGGACAGTGTACCACCTACTGTGGGGAAGGAGGTTCCTGTTTTCCCTGCACTGGTTCGACTTTCACGCGAGGATCGACTCACACCACGGTGGCATGTAGGACAGCCCTTTGGGAAAGCCTCGTGGGAACGCCTCGTGTGAAAGCCTCGTGGGAAAGCCTCGAGGGAAAGCCACAGATCCCTTGATCCACGCGAAGGGAAGCGTAACACCGCTGCTACAGCTCGGGAGGAAAGCGCATGTGCATGCCCCACTCAAGACGAGGACTGACTCCACTGGAGAGACTCCAGAAGTACCCCAAAATCCATGTCAGCACTGGAGAGGAATGCTCAAGTTCCGGCACCGACTCCACACAAGGTCTTAGGCCCCAGCATCGACGGGAGAGGAATCCCGAGAGGCCCCGAGCAACTCGCATGGGGACTGGCCTTTCCTGAGGCCACCAGAGCGGGTCCCTGAGGTCCCCATCGTAAGTCGAGAGCACCTGCCATAAATCGAGAAAATCCAGGAGGTTCTCCCCTCCAGGCGAGATGAGGCCCATTTCCGCTGAGGTGTCTCGAGGCTAAACACATCTAACACCTGGAACTTCCAAAGGGTCCTTCACACCCTTGCTGCAAATCAAGAAGTTCCCCGACATACTCGTCTCCACTCGAGAGGAAGCACGAGAGTCCCGCCCACATCCAGAGGAACCCCGTTTCCCCCTCCTAGCTCGAGAGGAGGGTTCCTTTCCCTGCGTGGTCGGGAAAGAATTCCAAGCGTTTCCGTCGCATCTCAAAAGGAGGTGCTCTCCACAGGAAAGGCAGAGGACTCCAGGGTCGTGCCACCATTCCGAGTCGCCCAGATGTCTCAGTCCATTCCAGGGAAACCTGTTTTCCCTGCACTGCCTCGACTTTCAAGCCGAGGATCGACTCACACCACGGTGGCACGTGGGACAGCCCTGTGGGAAAGCCTAGTGGGAAAGCCTCGAGGGAAAGCCACAGATCCCTTGATCCACGCGAAGGGAAGCGCGTCACTGCTGCTACAGCTCGGGAGGAAAGCGCACGTGCATGCCCCCACTCGACACGAGGACTGACTCCCCTGGGGAGACTCCAGAAGTACCCAAGATCCATGTCAGCACTGGAGAGGAATCCTCAGGTTCCGGCACCCACTCCACAAAAGATCTTAGGCCCGGCATCGACGGGAGAGGAATCCCGAGAGGCCGCGAGCAACTCGGATGGGGACTGGCCTTTCCTGAGGCCAGCAGAGCGGGTCCCTGAGGTCCCCGTCGTAGGTCGAGAGCACCTGCCGAAACTCGACAAAATCCAGGAGGTTTCCCTCCAGGCGAGATGAGGCCCATTTCCGCTGAGGCGTCTCGAGGCTAAACACATCTAACACCTGGAACTTCCAAAGGGTCCTTCACACCCTTGCTGCAACTCAAGAAGTTCCCCGACATACCCGTCTCCACTCGAGAGGAAGCACCAGAGTCCCGCCCACATCCAGAGGAGCCCGATTCCGCCTCATAGCTGGAGAGGAGGGATCCTTTCCCTGCGTGATCGGGAAAGAATTCCCGGCGTTCCCGTCGCATCTAAAGAGGAGGCACTCCCACAGGAAAGGCGAGAGGAACTCCAGGGTAGTGCGACCATTCCCAGTGTCCCGCAAATGTCTCAGTCCATGCCAGGGGTAAGCTGTTTTCCCTGCACTGGCCTCGACTTTCAAGCCGAGGATCGACTCACACCACGGTGGCACGTGGAACAGCCCTGTGGGTAAGCCTCTTGGGAAAGCCTCATGGGAAAGCCTCGAGGGAAAGTCGCTGATCCCATGATCCACGCGACGGGAAGCGTGACACTGCTGCTACAGCTCGGGAGGAAAGAGCAGGTGCATGCCCCCACTCGAGACGAGGGACTGACTCCCCTGGGGAGACTCCAGAAGTACCCCAATATCGATATCAGCACTGGGAGAGCAATCCTCAGGTTCCGGCACCGACTCCACACAGGGTCTTAGGCCCGCATCGACGGGAGAGGAATCTCTAGAGGCCCCCGAGCAACTTGCTTGGGGACTGGCCTTTCCTGAGGCCACCAGAGCAGGTCCCTGAGGTCCCCGACATAAGTCGAGAGCACCTGCCTGCAACTCGAGAAAATCCAGGAGGTTCCCCCGTCTAGGCGAAATGAGGCCATTTCCGCTGAGGCGTCTCGAGGCTAATCACACCTAACCTTTAGAACTTCCAAAGAGTCATCCACACCCTTGCTGCAAATCAAGAAGTTCCCCGACATACCCGTCTCCACTCTAGTGGAAGCACGAGAGTTCTGCCCACATCCAGAGTAGCCCCGTTTCCGGCTTCTAGGTCGAGAGGAGGGATCCTTTCCCTGCGTGGTCGGGAAAGAATTCCCGCGTTCCCCGTCGCATCTCAAGAGGAGGCGCTCTCCACAGGAAAGGCGAGAGGAACTCCAGGGTCGTGCCACCATTCCCAGAGTCCCCCAGATGTCTCAGTCCATTCCAGGGAAACCTGTTTTTCCGTGCACTGCCTCGACTTTCCAGCCGAGGATCGACTCATACCACGGTGGCAGGTGGGAAGAGCCCTGTGAGAAAGCCTCCTGGGAAAGGCTCGTGGGAAAGCCTCAATTGAAAGCCACAGATCCCTTGATCCACGCGAAGGGAAGAGCGCCACTGCTGCTACAGCTCGGGAGGAAAGCGCACGTGCGTGCCCCACTCGAGACGAGGACTGACTCCCCTGGAGAGACTCCAGAAGGTCCTTCCACACCCTGCTGCAACTCAAGAAGTTCCCCGACATACCAGTCTCCACTCGAGAGGAAGCACGAAAGTTCCCCCCACATCCTGAGGAGCCCCGTTTCCGCCTCCTAGCTCGAGAGGAGGGATCCTTTCCTGCGAGTTCGGGATAGAATTCCCTGCGTTCCCGTCGCATCTCAAGCGGAGGCGCTCTCCACATGAAAGGCGAGAGGATTTCCAGGTTCATGCCACCATTCCCAGAGACCCCCAGATATCTCAGTCCATTCCAGGGAAACCTGTTTTCCCTGCACTGCTCGACTTTCAAGAGGAGGATTGACTCACACCACGGTGGCACGTGAGACAGCCCTGTGGGAAAGCCTCGTGGGAAAGCCTCGTGGGAAAACCTCAAGGGAAAGCCTCGAGGGAAAGCCACAGATCCCTTGATCCACGCCAGGGGAAGCGCGAAACTGCTGCTACAGCTCGGGAGGAAAGCGCACGTGCATGCCCCCCACTCGAGACAAGGACTGACTCCCCTGGGGAGACTGCAGAAGTACCCCAAGATCCATGTCAGCACTGGAGACGAATCCTCAGGTTTCGGTACCGACTCCACACAAGGTCTTAGGCCCTGGCATCGAAGGGAGAGGAATCCCAAGAGGCCCCCGAGCAACTCGCCATGGGGACTGGCCTTTCCTGAGGCCACCAGAGCGGGTCCCTGAGGTTCCCGTCGTAAGTCGAGAACACCTGCCGCAACTGGAGAAAATCCAGGAGGTTCTCCCCTCCAGGCGAGATGAGGCCCATTTCCGCTGAGGCATCTCGAGGCTAATCACACCTAACCTCTGGAACTTCCAAAGGGTCCTTCACACCCTTGCTGCAACTCAGGAAATTCCCCGACATACCCGTGTCCACTCGAGAGGAAGCACGAGAGTTCTGCCCACATCCAGAGGAGCCCCGTTTCCGCCTCCTAGCTCGAGAGGAGGAATCCTTTCCTGCGTGGACGGGAAAGAATTCCCGGCGTTCCCGTCGCATTTCAAGAGGAGGCGCTCTCCACAGGAGGGCGAGAGGAACTCCAGGGTCGTGCCACCTTTCCCAGAGTCCCCCAGATGTCTCAGTCCATTCAGGGAAACCTGTTTTCCTTGCACTGCCTCGACTTTCAAGCGAGGATTTACTCACACCACGGTGGCACGTGGGACAGCCCTGTGGGAAAGCCTCGTGGGAAAGCCTCATGGGAAAGCCTCGAGGGAAAGCCACAGATCGCATGATCCACGCAAAGGGAAGCGTGACACTGTTGCTACAGCTCGGGAGGAAAGCACGTGCATGCCCCCACTCGAGACGAGGACTGACTCCCCTGGGAGACTCCAGAAGTACCCCAAGATCCATGTCAGCACTGGAGAGGAATCCTCAGGTTCCGTCACCGACTCCACACAAGGTCTTAGGCCCCGGCATCGACAGGAGAGTAATCCCAAGAGGCCCCCGAGCAACGCACATGGGGACTGGCCTTTCTTGAAGCCACCAGTCTGGTCCTGAGGTCCCCGTCGTAAGTCGAGAGCACCTGCCGCAACTCGAGAAAATCCAGGAGGTTCTCCCTCCAGGCGAGACGAGGCCCATTTCCGCTGAGGCGTCTCGAGGCTAATCACATCTAACCTCTGGAACTTCCAAGGGGTCTTTCACAACCTTGCTGCAACTCAAGAAGTTCCCCGACATACCCGTCTCCACTCGAGAGGAAGCACGAGTGCCCCGCCCTCATCCAGAGGGGCCCCGTTTCTGCCTCCTAGCTCGAGAGGAGGGATCCTTTCCCTGCGTGGTCGGGAAAAAATTCCCGGCGTTCCCGACGCATCTCAAGTGGAGGCGCTCTCCATAGGAAAGGCGAGAGGAACTCCAGGGTCGTGCCACCATTCAACGAGTCCCCCAGATGTCTCAGTCCATTCCAGGGAAACCTGTTTTCCCACTGCCTCGACTTTCATGCCGAGGATCGACTCACACCACGGTGACACGTGGGACAGCCCTGTGGGAAAGCCTCGTGGGACAGCCTCGAGGGAAAGCCACAGATCCCTTGATCCACGCGACGGGAAGCGTGACACTGCTGCTACAGCAAGGGAGGAAAGCGCACGTGCATGCCCCTACTCGACACGAGAACTGACTCCCCTGGGGAGAATCCAGAAATACCCCAAGATGCATGTCAGCCCTGGAGAGGAATCCTCAGGTTCCGGCCCCGACTCCACAGAAGGTCTTAGGCCCTGGCATCGACGGGAGAGGAACAGCGACAGACCCTCTAGCAACTCGCATGGGGACTGGCCTTTCCTGAGGTCACCAGAGTGGGTCCATGAGGTCCCCGTCGTAAGTCAAGAGCACCTGCCGCAACTCGGTAAAATCCAGGAGGTTCTCCCCTGCAGGCGAGATGAGGCCCGTTTCCACTGAGGTGTCTCGAGGCTAATCACACTTGACCTCTGGAACTCCTGACCTCTGTTTTCCCATCTATTTGCCATGAAGTGATGAGACTGGATGCAATGATTTTAGTTTTCTGAATGCTGAGCTTTAAGCTAACTTTTTCACTCTCCTCTTTCACTTTCATCTGGAGACTCTTTAGTTCTTCTTCACTTTCTGCCATAAGGGTGGTGTCATCTGCATATCTGAGATTATTGATATTTCTCCCAGCAATCTGGATTCCAGCATGTGCTTCCTCCAGCCCAGTGTTTCTCATGATGTAGTTTGCATATAAGTTAAATAAGCAGGGTGACAATATAGAGCCTTGACATATTCCTTTTCCTAGTTAGAACCAGTCTGTTGTTCCATGTCCAGTTCGAACTGTTTCTTCCTGACCTGCATACAGGTTTCTCAAGAGACAGGTCAGGTGGTCTGGTATTCCCATCTCTTTCAGAATTTTTCCCAGTTTATTGTGATCCACACAGTCAAAGGCTTTGGCATAGTCAATAAAGCAGAAATAGATGTCTTTTTTTCTGGAACTCTCTTGCTTTTTCAATGATCCAGTGGATGTTGGCAGTTTGATCTCTGGTTTCTCTGCATGTTTTAAATCCCTCTTGAACATTTGGAAGTTCACAGTTCATGTGAACTTGGAGAATTTTGAGCATTACTTTACTAGTGTGTGAGAGATGAGTGCAATTGTGCAGCAGCTTGAATATTCTTTGTCATTGCCTTTCTTTGGGATTGGAATGAAAACTGACCTAATGACTAGATGTTTTCAATTGCATATGCTGAAAGAACTGGCTGTGCAGTTTTGAAGAAAAAAAAATCATTTTAACCCATTTTCTCTGAAGTGCAAGGCATATCATGGCCATCCCTGAATCATAAAGTCACCTTTTCTTTATGTAGTCATAGTTTCATGCCTAAATTATAGGCCAACTCGTGCTCAAATGGACTCTGATGTCAGGGGCAGATCAACTAATAAAAAGCTTGGATTGTCCCTCTGGAGGAAAGTGAGATCTTGGTCCCACGAGAAGAATCTGAAGGGTTAAGGGAACTTGCAAGAGTGGGGAAAGCTTAGTCCATCCTACATGTACCAAAATCTTAAATAAGGCTTATTTACTTTACCGAAGTAAAAAAACAGATGATGAAAACAATTATAAATCAATGAAAGGTAAAGAAATCCATAGTCTGTTATCAAAAATTGCATTCTAAGAAAACTTTGTTCTCTTAACCTAGAGAGGAGACTAAATTCCATCTGGTACCAGCTTACCAGAAGACAAACAAACAAACAAACAAATTATCGGTAAGCTTAAAAAATGTATATTCCATATATCTTGAAGTAGCAGTATTTCTGCAAAGGCATCAGTGTGAAACCATAGAGGACATGGTTAAAACCTGATTAAATAGAAATTGACAATGTAATCTGGTCACTGCTGCGACTTGAAATGCTTTAATATGATAACTGGAATTATAACTGACAGCATTTGACCAGGACATATCAGATTTTCACGGATGTCAGATAATTTCTAGGATATCTATATTAGGAACTGAAGGAATCTTTGAACCTAGGAAAGAAAACAACAGTCTCAAAGGCCCTTGCTGAATCATCTATCAGCAAGGAATGTCTTTGCAAGGATCGCAAAGTGAAGGGAAAATACACCGACCTGCCTCTGCAACTTTGGTCCTCTGAGCAGATCTGGAGGTCTCCCTTTGTATAAGCTAACCTGTTCCTTCCAAATAGAGGTTTGCAACACAAAACAAGTGGCCGCCTATTCTTCCTCGAAGGAGGCTCTCTTTCCCACATCCTGCGAACTCCCTTTCCCAGCCTCCTGGAAAAGCGCTTCTTGCAGTTCCTTTCAGAAAATCCTATGGACGGAGAAGCCTGGTAGGCTGCAGTCCGTGGGGTCGCTGAGGGTCGGACGCGACTGAGCGACTGCACTTTCATTTTCACTTTCATGCATTGGAGAAGGCAATGGCAACCCACTTACTGTTCTTGCCTGGAGAATCCCAGGGACGGGGAGCCTAGTGGGCTACCGTCTATGGCGTCGCACAGAGTCGACACGACTACTTGAAGCAACTTAGCAGCAGCAG
>NW_017215941.1:0-13539 GCF_001704415.2 Capra hircus
TCTCGGGATCCTCTGACGTTATGATGCCGTGGGCCTAAGACCTTTATTGGAGATAGGATAGTGCCGGGAACTGAGGATTCCTCTCCAGTGCTGACATGGATCTTGGGTACTTCTGAGTCTCCCCAGGGGAGTCAGTCCTCGTCTCGAGTGGGGCATGCACGTGCGCTTTCCTCCCGAGCTTTAGCAGCAGTGTCACGCTTCCCTTCGCGTGGATCAAGGATCTGTGGCTTTCCCTCGAGGCTTTCCACGAGCTTTCCCATGAGGCCTTTCCACAGGGCTGTCCCACGTGCCACCGTGGTGTGAGTCGATCTTCGGCTTGAAAGTCGAGGCCTGTGCAGGGAAAAAGGTTTCCTGGAATGGACTGAGACATCTGGGGGGACTTCTGGGAATGGTGGCACGACCCTGGAGTTCCTCTCGCCTTTCCTGTGGAGAGCCTCCTCTTTAGATGCGACGGGAACACGGGAATTCTTTCCCGACCACGCAGGGAAGGATCCCTCCTCTCGAGCTAGGAGGCGGAAACGGGGCTCCTCTGGATGTGGGCGGGTGTCTCGTGCTTCCTCTCGAGTGGAGACGGGTATGTCGGGGAACTTCTTGAGTTTGCAAGGGTGTGAAGGACCCTTTGGAAGTTCCAGATGTTAGGTGTGATTAACCTCGAGAAGCCTCAGCTGAAATGGGCCTCATCTCGCCTGGAGGGGAGAACCTCCTGGATTTTCTCGAGTTGCGGCAGGTGCTCTCGACTTACGACGGGGACCTCAGGGACCCGCTCTGGTGCCTCAGGAAAGGCCAGTCCCCATGCGAGTTGCTCGGGGCCTCTCGGATTCCTCTTCCGTCGATGGGCCTAAGACCTTGTGTGGAGTCGTCCCGGAACCTGACGTTTCCTCTCCAGTGCCGACATGGATCTTGGGGTACTTCTGGAGTCTCCCCAGGGGAGTCAGTCCTCGTCTCGAGTGGGGGCATGCACGTGTGCTTTCCTCCGAGCTGTAGCAGCAGTGTCACGCTTTCCTGGAGTGGATCAAGGGATTGTGGAGGCTTTCCCCCAACGAGGCTTTCCCACAGGGCTGTCCCACGTGCCACCGTGTGTGAGTCGATCCTCGGCTTGAAAGTGGAGGCAGTGCAGGGAAAACAGGTTTCCCTGGAATGGACTGAGACATCTGGGGGACTCTGGGAATGGTGGCACGACCCTGGAGTTCCTCTCGCCTTTCCTGTGGAGAGCCTCCTCTTGAGATGGACGGGAACCGGGAATTTTCCCGACCACGCAGGGAAAGGATCCCTCCTCTGAGCTAGGAGGAGGAAACGGGGCTCCTCTGGATGTGGGCGGAGTCTCGTGCTTCCTCTCGAGTGGAGACGGGTATGTCGGGGAACTTCTTGAGTTGCAGCAAGGGTGTGAAGGACCCTTTGGAAGTTCCAGAGGTTAATGTGATTAGCCTCGAGACGCCTCAGCGGAAATGGGCCTCATCTCGCCTGGAGGGGAGAACCTCCTGGATTTTCTCGAGTTGCGGCAGGTGCTCTCGACTTACGACGGGGACCTCAGGGACCCGCTCTGGTGGCCTCAGGAAAGGCCAGTCCCATGCGAGTTGCTCGGGGGCCTCTCGGGATTCCTCTCCCGTCGATGCCGGGGCCTAAGATCTTTGTGTGGATTCGGTGCCGAACTGAGATTCCTCTCCAGTGCTGACATGGATCTTGGGTACTTCTGGAGTCTCCCCAGGGGAGTCAGTCCTCGTCTCGAGTGGGGAATGCACGTGCGCTTTCTCCCGAGCTGTAGCAGCAGTGTCACGCTTCCCTTCGCGTGGATCAAGGGATCTGTGGCTTTCCCTCGAGGCTTTCCCGAGGCTTTCCCACGGGCTGTCCCACGTGCCACCGTGGTGTGAGTCGATCCTCGGCTTGAAAGTCGAGGCAGTGCAGGGAAAACAGGTTTCCCTGGAATGGACTGAGACATCTGGGGGACTCTGGGAATGGTGGCACGACCCTGGAGTTCCTCTCGCCTTTCCTGTGGAGAGCGCCTCCTCTTGAGATGCGACGGGAACGCGGGAATTCTTTCCCGACACGCAGGGAAAGGATCCCTCCTCTCGAGCTAGGAGGCGGAAACGGGGCTCTCTGGATGTGGGGGACTCTCGTGCTTCCTCTCGAGTGGAGACGGGTATGTCGGGGAATTTCTTGAGTTGCAGCAAGGGTGTGAAGGACCCTTTGGAAGTTCCAGAGGTTAGGTGTGATTAGCCTCGAGACGCCTCAGCGGAAATGGGCCTCATCTCGCCTGGAGGGAGAACCTCCTGGATTTTCTCGAGTTGCGGCAGGTGCTCTCGACTTACGACGGGGACCTCAGGGACCCGCTCTGGTGGCCTCAGGAAAGGCCAGTCCCCATGCGAGTTGCTCGGGGCCTCTCGGATTCCTCTCCCGTCGATGCCGGGGCCTAAGACCTTGTGTGGATTCGGTGCCGGAACCTGAGGATTCCTCTCCAGTGCTGACATGGATCTTGGGGTACTTCTGGAGTCTCCCCAGGGGAGTCAGTCCTCGTCTCGAGTGGGGCATGCACGTGCGCTTTCCTCCCGAGTTGTGGCAGCGTGCGCTTCCCTTCGCGTGGATCAAGGATCTGTGGCTTTCCCACGAGGCTTTCCCACAGGGCTGTCCCCAGGGCTGTCCACGTGCCACGTGGTGTGAGTCGATCTCGGCTTGAAAGTCGAGGCAGTGCAGGGAAAACAGGTTTCCCTGGAATGGACTGAGACATCTGGGGGACTCTGGAATGGTGGCACGACCCTGGATTTCCTCTCGCCTTTCCTGTGGAGAGCGCCTCCTCTTGAGATGCGAGGGAAGAATTCTTTCCCGAACACGCAGGAAAGGATCCCTCCTCGAGCTAGGAGGGGAAACGGGGCTCCTCTGGATGTGGGCAGGACTCTCGTGCTTCCTCTCGAGTGGAGACGGGTATGTCGGGGAACTTCTTGAGTTACAGCAAGGGTGTGAAGACCCTTTGGAAGTTCCAGATGTTAGATGTGATTAGCCTCGAGACGCCTCAGGAAATGGGCCTCATCTCGCCTGGAGGGAGAACCTCTTGGATTTTCTCGAGTTGCGGCAGGTGCTCTCGACTTTACGACGGGACCTCAGGGACCCGCTCTGGTGGCCTCAGGAAAGGCCAGACCCCATGCGAGTTGCTTGGGGCCTCTCGGGATTCCTCTCCCTTCGATGCCGGGGCCTAAGACCTTGTGTGGAGTCGGTGCCGGAACCTGAGGATTCCTCTCCAGTGCTGCATGGATCTTGGGGTACTTCTGGAGTCTCCCCCGGGAGTCAGTCCTCATCTCGAGTGGGGGCATGCACGTGCGCTTTCCTCCCGAGTTGTGGCAGCAGTGTGGCGCTTCCATTCGCGTGGATCAAGGGATCTGTGGCTTTCCATCGAGGCTTTCCCCACAGGAGGCTTTCCCACGAGGCTTTCCCACAGGGCTGTCCCACGTGCCACCGTGGTGTGAGTCGATCCTCGGCTTGAAAGTCGAGGCAGTGCAGGGAAAACAGGTTTCCCTGGAATGGACTGAGAACATCTGCGGGACTCTGGAATGGTGGCACGACCTGGAGTTCCTCTCGCCTTTCCTGTGGAGACGCCTCCTCTTGAGATGCGACGGAACCGGGAATTTTTCCGACCACGCAGGGAAGGATCCCTCCTCTCGAGCTAGGAGGCGAAACGGGGCTCCTCTGGATGTGGGCAGAACTCTCGTGCTTCCTCTCGAGTGGAGACGGGTAATGTCGGGGAACTTCTTGAGTTGCAGCAAGGGTGTGAAGGACCCTTTGGAATTCCAGAGGTTAGTGTGAATAGCCTCGAGACGCCTCAGCGGAAATGGGCCTCATCTCGCCTGGAGGGGAGAACCTCCTGGATTTTCTCGAGTTGCGCAGGTGCTGCTCTCGACTACGACGGGGACCTCAGGGACCCGCTCTGGTGGCCTCAGGAAAGGCCAGTCCCCATGCGAGTTGCTCGGGGCCTCTCGGATTCCTCTCCCGTCGATCCGGGGCCTAAGACCTTGTTGGAGCGGTGCCGGAACCTGAGGATTCCTCTCCAGTGCTGGCATGGATCTTGGGGTACATCTTGGAGTCTGGAGTCAGTCCTCTCTCGAGGGGAGCATGCACGTGCGCTTTCCTCCCGAGTTGTAGCAGTGTGGCGCTTCCATTCGCGTGGATCAAGGATCTGTGGCTTTCCTCGAGGCTTTTCCACGAGGCTTTCCCAGGAGGCTTTCCACAGGGCTGTCCACGTGCCACCGTGGTGTGAGTCGATCCTCGGCTTGAAAGTCGAGGCAGTGCAGGGAAAACAGGTTTCCCTGGAATGGACTGAGAGAAATCTGGGGACTCGGGGAATGGTGGCACGACCCTGGAGTTCCTCTCGCCTTTCCTGTGGAGAGCGCCTCCTCTTGAGATGCGACGGAACGCGGGAATTCTTTCCCACCACGCAGTGAAAGGATCCCTCCTCTCGAGCTAAGAGGCAGAAACGGGGCTCCTCTGGATGTGGGCGGGATTCTCGAGCTTCCTCTCGAGTGGAGACGGGTATGTCGGGGAACTTCTTGAGTTACAGCAATGAAGACCCTTTGGCAGAGGTTAGTGTGATTAGCCTCGAGACGTCAGTGGAAATGGGCCTCATGTCGCCTGGGGGAGAACCTCGTGGATTTTCTCGAGTTGCGGCAGGTGCTCTTTTCCTTACCTCAGGGAGGAAAGGCAAAGAGGAGGGAGCTCTGGGCCTTGCTCCGATGCCGGGCCTAAGACCTTGTGGATTTGGTGCCGGAACCTGAGGTTCCTCTTCCGTGCTGACATGGATCTTGGGGTGCTTCTGAGTCTCCCCGGGGAGTCAGTCCCTCAGTCCTCGAGTGGGGGCATGCCACGTGCGCTTTCCTTCCCGAGTTGTGGCAGCAGTGTGGACGCCTTCCATTCGCGTGGATCAAGGGATCTGTGGGCTTTCCATCGAGGCTTTCCCAGAGGCTTTCCCACGAGGCTTTCAAACAGGGCTGTCCCACGTGCCACCATGGTAGTGAGTCGATCCTCGGCCTTGAAAGTGGAGGCAGTGCAGGGAAAACAGGTTTCCCTGGAATGGACTGGGACATTCTGGGGAACTCTGGGAATGGTGGCACGACCCTGGAGTTCCTCTCGCCTTTCCTGTGGAGATCTCCTCCTCTTGAGATGGGACGGGAACTCCGGAATTCTTTCCCGACCACGCAGGTAATGGATCCCTCCTCTTCGAGCTAGGTGGTGGAAACGGAGCTCCTCTTTATGTGGGCGGAACTCTCGTGCTTCCTCTCGAGTGGAGACGGGTATGTCGGGGAACTTCTTGAGTTCCAGCAAGGGTGTGAAGGACGCCTTTGGAATTTCCAGAGGTTAGGTGTGATTTGCCTGGAGACACCTCAGCGAAAATGGGCCTCATCTCGCCTGGAGGGGAGAACCTCCTGGATTTTCTCGAGTTGCGGCAGGTGCTCTCGACTTACGACGGGGACCTCAGGGATCCGCTCTGGTGGCCTCAGGGAAGGCCAGTCCCCATGAGAGTTGCTCGGGGGCCTCTCAGGATTCCTCTCCAGTCGATGCCGTGGCCAAAGATCTTGTGTGGATTCCGGTGCCCGAACCTGAGGATACCTCTCCAGTGGCTGACATGGATCTTTGGGTACTTCTGGAGTCTCCCCAGGGGAGTCAGTCCTCGTCTCGAGAGGGGGAATGCCACGTGCGCTTTTCTCCCCGAGGTTGTAGCAGCGTGGTCACGCTTCCCTACGCGTGCGATCAAGTGATCTGTGGCTTTCCCACGAGGCTTTCCCACAGGGCTGTCCCGCAGGGCTGTCCCACGTGCCACGGTGGTGTGAGTCGATCATGGGCTTGAAAGTCGAGGCAATGCAGGGAAAAACAGGTTTCCCTGGAATGGACTGAGACATCTGGGAGACTCTGGGAATGGTGGAACGACCCTGGATTTCCTCTCGCCTTTCCTGTGGAGAGCGCCTCCTCTTGAGATGCGATGGGAACGCCGGGAATTCTTTCCCGAACACGCAGGGAAAGGATCCCTCCGCTCGAGCTAGGAGGGGGAAACGGGGCTTCTCTGGATGTGGGCGGGACTCTCGTGCTTCCTCTCGAGTGGAGACAGGTATGTCGGGGAATTTCTTGAATTGCAGCAAGGGTGTGAAGGACCCTTTGGAAGTTCCAGATGTTAGATGTGATTAGCCTCGAGACGCCTCAGCAGAAATAGGCCTGATCTCGCCTGGAGGGTATAACCTCCAGGATTTTCTCGAGTTGCGGCAGGTGCTCTCAACTTACAACGGGGACCTCAGGGACCGGTTCAGGTGGCCTCAGGAAAGGCCAGACCCCATGCGAGTTGCTTGTGGGCCTCTCGGGATTCCTCTCCCTTCGATGCCGGGGCCTAAGACCTTGTGTGGATTCGGTGCCGGAACCTGAGGATTCCTCTCCAGTGCTGACATGGATCTTGGGGTACTTCTGGAGTCTCCCCGGGCAGTCAGTCCTCATCTCGAGTGGGGGCATGCACGTGCGCTTTCCTCCCGAGTTGTGGCAGCAGTGTGGCGCTTCCATTCGCGTGGATCAAGGGATCTGTGGCTTTCCATCGAGGGCTTTCCCAGGAGGCATTCTCAGGAGGCTTTCCCACGAGGCTTTCCCACAGGGCTGTCCCACGTGCCACCGTGGTGTGAGTCGATCCTCGGCTTGAAAGTCGAGGCAGTGCAGGGAAAACAGGTTTCCCTGGAATGGACTGAGACATCTGGGGGACTCGGGAAATGGTGTCACGATCCTGGAGTTCCTCTCGCCTTTCCTGTGGAGAGGGCCTCCTCTTGAGATGCGACGGGAACGCCGGGAATTCTTTCCCGACCACGCAGGGAATGGATCCCTCCTCTCGAGCTAGGAGGCGGAAACGGGGCTCCTCTGGATGTGGGCAGAACTCTCGTGCTTCCTCTCGAGTGGAGACGGGTATGTCGGGGAACTTCTTGAGTTACAGCAAGGGTGTGAAAGACCCTTTGGATGTTCCAGATGTTAGATGTGATTAGCCTCGAGACACCTCAGTGGAAATGGGCCTCATGTCGCCTGGATGGGAGAACCTCTTGGATTTTATCGAGTTGCAGCAGGTGCTCTCGACTTTCGACCGGGACCTCAGGGACCCGCTCTGGTGGCCTCAGGAAAGGCCAGACCCCATGCGAGTTGCTCGGGGGCCTCTCCGAATTCCTCTCCCTTCCGATGCCGGGGCCTAAGACCTTGTGTGGAGTCGGTGCCGGAACCTGAGGATTCCTCTCCAGTGCTGGCATGGATCTTGGGGTACATCTGGAGTCTCCCCCGGAAGTCAGTCCTCATCTCGAGGAGGGAGCATGCACGTGCGCTTTCCTCCCGAGTTGTGGCAGCAGTGTGGCGCTTCCATTCGCGTGGATCAAGGGATCTGTGGCTTTCCATCGAGGCTTTCCCACGAGGCTTTTCCCAGGAGGCTTTCCCACAGGGCTGTCCCACGTGCCACCGTGGTGTGAGTCCATCCTCGGCTTGAAAGTCGAGGCAGTGCAGGGGAAAACAGGTTCCCTGGAATGGACTGAGAAATCTGCGGGACTCTGGGAATGGTGGCACGACGCTGGAGTTCCTCTCACCTTTCCTGTGGAGAGCGCCTCCTCTTGAGATGCGACGGAAACACCGGGAATTTTTCCGGAGCACGCAGGGAAAGGATCCCTCCATCGATCTAGCAGGCGGAAACGGGGCTCCTCTGGATGTGGGCAGGAGTCTCGCGCTTCCTCTCGAGTGGAGACGGGTAAGTCGGGGAACTTCTTGAGTTGCAGCAAGGGTGTGAAAGGACCCTTTGGAATTCCCAGAGGTTAGGTGTGAATAGCCTCGAGACGCCTCAGCGGAAATGGGCCTCATCTCGCCTGGAGGGGAGAACCTCCTGGATTTTCTCGAGTTGAGGCAGGTGCTCTCGACCTACGACGGGGACCTCAGGGACCCGCTCTGGTGGCCTCAGGAAAGGCCAGTCCCCATGCGAGTTGCTCGGGGGCCTCTCGGGATTCCTCTCCCGTCGAAATCTGGGCCTAAGACCTTGTTTGGAGTCCGTGCCGGAACCTGAGGATTCATCTCCAGTGCTGACATGGATCTTGGGGTACTTCTGAGTTCCCCCAGGGGAGTCAGTCCTCGTCTCAAGTGGGGGCCTGCAGGTACGCTTTCCTCTCGAGCTGTAGCAGCAGTGTCACGCTGGCTTAAGACCTTGTTTGGCATCGGTTGCCGGAACCTGAGTGTTTCCTCTCCAGTGCTGACATGGATCTTGGGGTACTTCTGAGTCTCCCCAGGGGAGTCAGTCCTCGTCTCAAGTGGGGGCCTGCCACCGTGCGCTTTCCTCTCGAGCTGTAGCAGCAGTGTCACGCTTCCTTCGCGTGGATCAAGGGATCTGTGGCTTTCCCTCGAGGCTTTCCCACGAGGCCTTCCCACGAGGCTTTCCCACAGGGCTGTTCCAAGTGCCCACCGTGGTGTGAGTCGATCTTCGGCTTGAAAGTCGAGGCCAGTGCAGGGAAAAACAGGTTTCCCTGGAATGGACTGAGAAATCTGGGGTCTCGGGAATGGTGGCACGACCCTGGAGTTCCTCTCGCCTTTCCTGTGGAGAGCGCCTCTTCTTGAGATGCGACGGGAACGCGGGGAATTCTTTCCCCCACCACGCAGTGAAAGGATCCCTCCTCTCGAGCTAAGAGGCCAGAAACGGGGCTCCTCTGGATGTGGGCGGGATTCTCGAGCTTCCTCTCGAGTGGAGACGGGTAATGTCGGGGAACTTCTTGAGTTACAGCAAGGGTGTGGAAAGACCCTTTGGAATGTTCCAGATGTTAGATGTGATTAGCCTCGAGACAGTCAGTGGAAATGGGCCTCATGTCGCCTGGAAGGGGAGAACCTCGTGGATTTTCTCGAGTTGCGGCAGGTGCTCTCGACTTACGACGGGGACCTCAGGGACCCGCTCTGGTGGCCTCAGGAAAGGCCAGACCCCATGGGAGTTGCTCGGGGACCTCTCCGGATTCTCTCCTTCGATGCCGGGGCCTAAGACCTTGTGTGGATTTGGTGCCGGAACCTGAGGTTTCCTCTTCCGTGCTGACATGGATCTTGGGTGCTTCTGGAGTCTCCCCCGGGGAGTCAGTCCTCATCTCGAGTGGGGGCATGCACGTGCGCTTTCCTCCCGAGTTGTGCAAGCAGTGCGGCCGCTTCCATTCGCGTGGATCAAGGGATCTGTGGCTTTCCCATCGAGGCTTTCCCACAGAGGCTTTCCCACGAGGCTTTCAAACAGGGCTGTCCCACGTGCCACCATGTAGTGAGTCGATCCTCGGCTTGAAAGTGCGAGGCAGTGCAGGGAAAACAGGTTTCCCTGGAATGGACTGGGACATCTGGGGAACTCTGGGAATGGTGGCACGACCCTGGAGTTCCTCTCGCCTTTCCTGTGGAGATCCTCCTCCTCTTGAGATGGGACGGGAACTCCGGGAATTCTTTCCCGACCACGCAGGTAATGGATCCCTCCTCTCGAGCTAGGTGGTGGAAACGGAGCTCCTCTTTATGTGGGCGGACTCTCGTGCTTCCTCTCGAGTGGAGACGGGTATGTCGGGGAACTTCTTGAGTTCCAGCAAGGGTGTGAGGACCGCTTTGGAATTTCCAGAGGTTAGGTGTGATTTGCCTGGAGACACCTCAGCGAAATGGGCCTCATCTCGCCTGGAGGGGAGAACCTCCTGGATTTTCTCGAGTTGCGGCAGGTGCTCTCGACTTACGACGGGGACCTCAGGGATCCGCTCTGGTGCCTCAGGGAAGGCCAGTCCCCATTGAGAGTTGCTCGGGGGCCTCTCAGGATTCCTCTCCAGTCGATGCCGGTGGCCAAAGATCTTGTGTGGATCGGTGCCGAACCTGAGGATACCTCTCCAGTGCTGACATGGATCTTTGGGTACTTCTGGAGTCTCCCCAGGGGAGTCAGTCCTCGTCTCGAGAGGGGGAATGCACGTGCGCTTTTCTCCCGAGGTGTAGCAGCGGGTCACGCTTCCTACGCGTGGATCAAGTGATCTGTGGCTTTCCACGAGGCTTTCCCACAGGGCTGTCCCGCAGGGCTGTCCCACGTGCCACGGTGGTGTGAGTCGATCATGGGCTTGAAAGTCGAGGCAATGCAGGGAAAACAGGTTTCCCTGGAATGGACTGAGACATCTGGGAGACTCTGGGAATGTGGAACGACCCTGGATTTCCTCTCGCCTTTCCTGTGGAGAGCGCCTCCTCTTGAGATGCGATGGGAACGCCGGGAATTCTTTCCCGAACACGCAGGGAAAGGATCCCTCCGCTCGAGCTAGGAGGGGGAAACGGGGCTTCTCTGGATGTGGGGCGGGACTCTCGTGCTTCCTCTCGAGTGGAGACAGTATGTCGGGAATTTCTTGAATTGCAGCAAGGGTGTGAAGGACCCTTTGGAAGTTCCAGATGTTAGATGTGATTAGCCTCGAGACGCCTCAGCAGAAATAGGCCTGATCTCGCCTGGAGGGTATAACCTCCAGGATTTTCTCGAGTTGCGGCAGGTGCTCTCAACTTACAACGGGGACCTCAGGGACCGGTTCAGGTGGCCTCAGGAAAGGCCAGACCCCATGCGAGTTGCTTGTGGGCCTCTCGGGATTCCTCTCCCTTCGATGCCGGGGCCTAAGACCTTGTGTGGATTCGGTGCCGGAACCTGAGGATTCCTCTCCAGTGCTGACATGGATCTTGGGGTACTTCTGGAGTCTCCCCCGGCAGTCAGTCCTCATCTCGAGTGGGGGCATGCACGTGCGCTTTCCTCCCGAGTTGTGGCAGCAGTGTGGCGCTTCCATTCGCGTGGATCAAGGGATCTGTGGCTTTCCATCGAGGCTTTCCCAGGAGGCATTCTCAGGAGGCTTTCCCACGAGGCTTTCCCCACAGGGCTGTCCACGGTGCCGACCAGTGTGTGTGAGTCGATCCTCCGGCTTGAAAAGTCGAGGCAGTGCAGGGAAAACAGGTTTCCCTGGAATGGACTGAGACATCTGGGGGACTCTGGAAATGGTGTCACGATCCTGGAGTTCCTCTCGCCCTTTCCTGTGGAGAGGGCCTCCTCTTGAGATGCGACGGGAACGCCGGGATTCTTTTCCCCGACCACGCAGGGAATGGATCCCTCCTCTCGAGCTAGGAGGCGGAAACGGGGCTCCTCTGGATGTGGGCAGAACTCTCGTGCTTCCTCTCGAGTGGAGACGGGTATGTCGGGGAACTTCTTGAGTTACAGCAAGGTGTGAAAGACCCTTTGGATGTTCCAGATGTTAGATGTGATTAGCCTCGAGACACCTCAGTGGAAATGGGCCTCATGTCGCCTGGATGGGAGAACCTCTTGGATTTTATCGAGTTGCAGCAGGTGCTCTCGACTTTCGACCGGGACCTCAGGGACCCGCTCTGGTGGCCTCAGGAAAGGCCAGACCCATGCGAGTTGCTCGGGGGCCTCTCCGAATTCCTCTCCCTTCGATGCCGGGGCCTAAGACCTTGTGTGGAGTCGGTGCCGGAACCTGAGGATTCCTCTCCAGTGCTGGCATGGATCTTGGGGTACATCTGGAGTCTCCCCCGGGAAGTCAGTCCTCATCTCGAGAGGGAGCATGCACGTGCGCTTTCCTCCCGAGTTGTGGCAGCAGTGTGGCGCTTCCATTCGCGTGGATCAAGGGGATCTGTGGCTTTCCATCGAGGCTTCCACGAGGCTTTCCAGGAGGCTTTCCCACAGGGCTGTCCCACGTGCCACCGTGGTGTGAGTCCATCCTCGGCTTGAAAGTCGAGGCAGTGCAGGGAAAACAGGTTCCCTGGAATGGACTGAGAAATCTGCGGGACTCTGGGAATGGTGGCACGACGCTGGAGTTCCTCTCACCTTTCCTGTGGAGAGCGCCTCCTCTTGAGATGCGACGGAAACACCGGGAATTTTTTCCGGAGCACGCAGGGAAAGGATCCCTCCATCGATCTAGCAGGCGGAAACGGGGCTCCTCTGGATGTGGGCAGGAGTCTCGCGCTTCCTCTCGAGTGGAGACGGGTAAGTCGGGGAACTTCTTGAGTTGCAGCAAGGGTGTGAAGGACCCTTTGGAATTCCCAGAGGTTAGGTGTGAATAGCCTCGAGACGCCTCAGCGGAAATGGGCCTCATCTCGCCTGGAGGGGAGAACCTCCTGGATTTTCTCGAGTTGAGGCAGGTGCTCTCGACCTACGACGGGGACCTCAGGGACCCGCTCTGGTGGCCTCAGGAAAGCCAGTCCCCATGCGAGTTGCTCGGGGGCCTCTCGGGATTCCTCTCCCGTCGAAAGTCTGGGCCTAAGACCTTGTTTGGAGTCCGTGCCGGAACCTGAGGATTCATCTCCAGTGCTGACATGGATCTTGGGGTACTTCTGAGTTCCCCCAGGGGAGTCAGTCCTCGTCTCAAGTGGGGGCCTGCAGGTACGCTTTCCTCTCGAGCTGTAGCAGCAGTGTCACGCTGGCTTAAGACCTTGTTTGCATCGGTGCCGGAACCTGAGTGTTCCTCTCCAGTGCTGACATGGATCTTGGGGTACTTCTGAGTCTCCCCAGGGGAGTCAGTCCTCGTCTCAAGTGGGGCCTGCACTGCGCTTTCCTCTCGAGCTGTAGCAGCAGTGTCACGCTTCCCTTCGCGTGGATCAAGGGATCTGTGGCTTTCCCCGAGGCTTTCCCACGAGGCCTTCCACGAGCTTTCCACAGGGCTGTTCCAAGTGCCACCGTGGTGTGAGTCGATCTTCGGCTTGAAAGTCGAGGCAGTGCAGGGAAAACAGGTTTCCCTGGAATGGACTGAGAAATCTGGGGTCTCGGGGAATGGTGGCACGACCCTGGAGTTCCTCTCGCTTTCCTGTGGAGAGCGCCTCTTCTTGAGATGCGACGAACGCGGCGGGGAATTCTTTCCCCACGCAGTGAAAGGATCCTCCTCTCGAGCTAAGAGGCAGAAACGGGGCTCCTCTGGATGTGGGCGGGATTCTCGAGCTTCCTCTCGAG
Source organism: Capra hircus (assembly GCF_001704415.2). Classification (NCBI taxonomy): domain Eukaryota; kingdom Metazoa; phylum Chordata; class Mammalia; order Artiodactyla; family Bovidae; genus Capra; species Capra hircus. The sequence goes on from NW_017215941.1 coordinate 12,947, forward strand.
TGGAGACGGGTATGTCGGGGAACTTCTTGAGTTACAGCAAGGGTGTGAAAGACCCTTTGGATGTTCCAGATGTTAGATGTGATTAGCCTCGAGACAGGTCAGTGGAAATGGGCCTCATGTCGCCTGAAGGGGAGAACCTCGTGGATTTTCTCGAGTTGCGGCAGGTGCTCTCGACTTACGACGGGGACCTCAGGGACCCGCTCTGGTGGCCTCAGGAAAGGCCAGACCCCATGGGAGTTGCTCGGGACCTCTCCGGATTCCTCTCCCTTCGATGCCGGGGCCTAAGACCTTTGTGGATTTGGTGCCGGAACCTGAGGTTTCCTCTTCCGTGCTGACATGGATCTTGGGGTGCTTCTGGAGTCTCCCCCGGGGAGTCAGTCCTCATCTCGAGTGGGGGCATGCACGTGCGCTTTCCTCCCGAGTTGTGGCAGCAGTGCCGGCGCTTCCATTCGCGTGGATCAAGGGATCTGTGGCTTTCCATCGAGGCTTTCCCAAGAGGCTTTCCCACGAGGCTTTCAAACAGGGCTGTCCCACGTGCCCCATGTAGTGAGTCGATCCTCGGCTTGAAGTGGAGGCAGTGCAGGGAAAACAGG
>NW_017215942.1:0-13538 GCF_001704415.2 Capra hircus
TATTTTAAAACACTATTAGTAACTGTCCATATAAACAAAAATGATCAGAGTTTTTATTGGTGACAAACAAGCTGAGCACAGAAGTGATGCTTTTGAATTATGGTGTTGGAGAAAGACTCTTAAGAGTCTCTGGAACTGCAAGGAGATCCAACCAGACCATCCTAAAGGAATTCAGTCCTGGGTGTTCATTGGAAGGACTGATGCTGAAGCTGAAGCTCCAATATTTTGGCCACCTGATGTGAAGAACTGACTCATTGGAAAAGACCTTGATGCTGGGAAAGATTGAAGCAGCAGGAGGAGGCAAGGACAGAGGACAAGATGGTTGGATGGCATCACCGACTTGATGGCCATTGAGTTTGACCAAGGTTCAGGAGTTGGTGATGGACAGGGAAGTCTGGTGTGCTACAGTCCATGGGGTGGCAAAGAGTTGGACACGACTGGAATGACTGAACGGAACTGAACTGAACTCACTGTATACTAACACATCTGTGGTTTATCATCACATTCACAATTGGGAAAATGTTATAGTTCAATGAAAGTAAGTAGAAATAATGATGTATCCTTTTTTCCCATTCAAGTTCACAAATTCTCTGAATTCAAGGACTTCTAGGATTCTATGAATCCCAGATAATACTTTCTAAGTAGCCTATGTTGAGCTTCAGTTCAATTCAGTCGCTCAGTCATGTCTGACTCTCTGCAACCCCATGGATTGCAGCATGCCAGGCCTCCCTGTCCACCACCAACTCCCTGAGTTTACTCAAACTCATGTCCATTGAGTCAGTGATGCCATACAACCATCTCACCCTCTGTCATCCCCTTCTCCTCCTGCCTTCAATCTTTCCCAGCAGCAGGGTCTTTCCCAGCATGTTGAGCTTAAGAGCTTCCAAAATAATCTTTTCATTTCAAGCACTGAGTCCACATTTTTGCTTGAGAAATTCTCACCAAAGAGCTTGTAAATCTCTCATTTTTTGAAATTGGTAAACTGAGGTACAATGAAGATTTATGATCGGGAAACAATTAGTCCTGGGACTTTATGTTTTCTTCTTTATTAGATGCAGATAAGAAATGGCTTATGATATGCAAGAAAGCCTTTTCCCAAAAGAACTAAAAAGAGAACACCAAACAAGTGGGAAAAGACACAAGGATGGTATGTTATATTAATAGTTTGGCTAAGTATTGTAGCAAAATGTGAGAAGAAAAGCTGTTCAGAGTAGGTTTCAACATATAATTTGGGTATGATTTTTCATTTTAAATTTGAGGTTTTAGAGGTAAATGAAATATGTAGTATTTTAGTCTAAATAACAAGGTAGATTTCAAATGTACATTTCTTAATGTATCAAGTTTAGATGCATTATATCATTCCCATACTATATTCCTAAAACTGTACATTTACCATTTTAATATCCTTGGATTCAGTTTCCTAACTTATAAAATATCATCTAGTATATTTTTGTTCAAAATGCATGTATTATTTTAATATTAATTATTTAAAATATCAATCTATATTTATTAATATTGATCTATAGGTAAGCTGATTTTAACCTACATGATTAAATATACATTGTGAAAACATTCATGTGCATTTCTCATTCTCATTCATTGAATATATTAATACCTTAGTCCTTATGCTATAGAGAGTATATATACTAACTACAGCGTAATTCAGTGTACTGTGACCAGAACATAAAAGCAAATGGAGACACCAAATATGGCTGCAAGAGTCTTTGGATCCATAGTAGAAAGTAATTAAATAAAGATCTGAAACTAGAATTTTATTTATTTATTTATTTATTTTTTAATTTTATTTTTACTTTATTTTACTTTACAATACTGTATTGGTTTTGCCATACATTGACATGAATCCACCACGGGTGTATACAAGCTCCCAATCCTGAATCCCCCTCCCACCTCCCACCCCCATATTATCTCTCTGGATCATCCCCATGCACCAGCCCCAAGCATCCTGTATCCTGTATCGAACATAGACTGGCACTTCGTTTCTTACATGATAGTATACGTGTTTCAATGCCATTCTCCCAAATCATCCCACCCTCTCCCTCTCCCTTATAGTCCAAAAGAAATGTTATGGTACTGAATAATCAATTTCACATATTAGGGGGATCTTGATATTCTTATTAACACAAACCCTGGTAAATTTGCACCCTGATTCTAGACTGACAGTATTCTTCAATAACTAAGATCTACAGAATACAGCTCAGCCAACTTGGAACTGAGTCATTGTAGACCAAAGAGAAATCAGACATACGTGTTAAGCTTGTTAACATAAGACAGTTACTGAACAGTGTGCCTGGATTATTTCAACAGTTGTGGTTTGAACTGCTTCCACCCCATTTCTCACACATCAGTTATAAGGAAACTACCTTTCCAACCTCACATTACTCAATTCCCCAAAACTCTCGGCTCTACAGGAGGGTTAGATGCTTTCTCAATGTGATGTTTACTTCAAGTTTCTATCCTTTCATTTTACTCTTTTTAATATTAATGTATACCATTCCCATCCCATCTTCTGACCATTTCAAATGTTACCTATCTTTGTGAAGGCTTTCGCACTGTTCTCCCCTACCTGCCAGGTAGAACTGATGCTTCCTGGAAACTTTGCGTAGTGCTTTATTTCGGTCTTCCCCTGATCAATGCATCTATGCATGACTGTGAGATTAGTCAAAAAGTTCCTTGAGTTTTTCTGTAACATTTTATGGAAAACCATGAATGAATTTTTTGGCGAACCCAATATTTCTGTGATTTCTAAACAATTTTTGTGCAATAGAGAAACTGATCTGACCAGGTCCCTATTGTCAACACACCTAAAATCTAGGAGTAGCTACAGATAAACAACAACAACAACAAAAAAAACAGAAAAGCGCCATACTGAGTACTTATATGGAGAAAATGTAGAATGTCCTATAGACCTATCAGAAGAGGATTTTAGGCAGTCATATTATGCTATAGCACTTATTTATCTATTTTAGTCCTTCCTATAGTAGCCTGTAAATTGAACCTAATTAACAATTATTGCACAAATCAAGATATAAATGATGATAGAGGGTCACTCACATTCCAAAAATATCTATGATATAGAGTAGAAAAATTGCAAAGGAAAATAGTATCAAAATAACCTTCATATTTTAATGGAATTCTAAATAACACATTGATTAGTTCCCATTAATTAAGTGGGATTATTGTCTCAAAAATTAATCAAATATATTATTATGTCAATTGAACTGATGGTTAGTCCTCTGTGATTTTGTCATTCACCAAGCACTTTAGTGTTATACTAGGCCCTAAGCATAAGTAGTCTAAGACATTTTCTAAAATTATGCTGTATTTAGTTCAGTGGGCTTCCTTGGTGGCTCAGTGGTTAAGAATCTACCTGCCAGAGATGTGGGTTCAATTTCTAGGTTAGGAAGAACCTCTGGAGAAGGAAATGGCAACCAACTCCAATATTCTTGCCTGGAAAATTTCATGGACAGTTGAGTCTGGCAGGCTACAGTCCATGGCATCGTAAGAGCTGGATGTGACTTGCCAACTAAACAACAATAACATTTACCTACTCAGACCACAGAAACACTGAAGTTCACATTCCCTGGTTTTCCTATTAGCAAACAAATAGTAAATTAGTATTTATATTAGGCATTTTGACTCCTTTGACACTGAAATCTAAGCAAACTCCAATTAAAAAGGAAAGATGAATCTAAAAACATATAGTACAATGTAAAAAAAAAAATAATAAAAAATAAAAAAAAAATAAAAACATATAGTACAATGTAACCCAAAGGTTTTTTTGGTGCACAAATTCCAATTTATTTCCATAGGCAGGAAAGCTTGATTTTAGCTGCAATTGTTTTTAAGTCTTTAAAAACTGATTTTGCTTTTGTTTTGCCAAATACCCTTTTATTAAAAACAAATCAAAATTATTTAAGAGACAGTCATCCTTTCCAAAGTACTTTGGCATTTTTGATGTAATTGGCACACTGTATATATTTTGATTCTTAGATGCAGTGAACTGGGTCTTATAGAATATGTTAGAATATATTATTCAAATGAATTCTAGTTTTTGCTTTAACCTTTACAGTACAATTTATCAAGTGTATCTATTGGGGATTCTATGAAATCAATATGGGCTTAAAGATTTTTCTTGTCTAGACAGGCATAATTCATGTGCAGTTTTTTCCCTTGATCATAGTCAAGCACTGCTGGGTTGTTAGGCAAATTTTTCAGCTCACATAATGTGTATTATTGCATATACCATGATTATCTTTTGTTCAGTATTACTTATATTACATTTCACTGACTAAAGATTTCCAGAAAATATATAATATAGTTTTGTGTGCATGTATATTTATTAAGCCAATAAAGTATTAACATTTTCAATGTCATTTTCAAAATTTAAAACTGCAACAGCTAACTGTGGAAATCGATATTCATTTTAAAAATAAGAGTCTGATTTAATGTAGAGAGGTAGGGCTGTTATCAGCTTTACTCTAACAAAAGAAGCATTTACCTTCATGGGACCATGGTTCTTTTGTTCTTAGATCATTCTAAATCACCACATTACATATGATTTTATTTTATTTCTAATAGTCTATACACATGCCTTTCCAGAGCTATGCGCAATATAGCAATTTCTCTCCAGCACAGAGAGGACATGTGAGATCAATTTTTTCCTCTATACATTTCCTATTTTAACACACAGTAACTAATTTTGCTTGCCAGGTTTTATGGCCTTTTATTGGTTATGCAGTTTTATTTATATTCTTGCTTGTGACTAATTATCACATTCTGCATAATTTATAATGTATTCTACTGATGGTGAAGTCTGAATAATGAAATCCATCTATAGAATAAAATAGACTGCCTCCCAACAAAAATGCCAAGGAGAGTCTGAGCAGAAATTGTAAAAGACTTAGGAATTTATACTTAAAGTGAACTCACTTCCTTTGTTCCACAAAAGAAAATGTCTTTGGGGAATAGAGCCCAGTTGAATTTTGAGTTCAGTGCAATTTTACCTACTTTCTGTAAATTGTATGAGGCCTGTATTGGTAATACTGAGTTTTCACTTTTTACACCCTGTTACTTAGGAAAGAATAATGAAAAATAAACAAAATGAAAACTAGATATAAGTGAGCATTTTATTAATATACTGGGTTTATCAGTAGAGTTGATCCTATGAGCAGCCTAAGTATACTTATTTGATCATTATTCACATTATTGACACACAAACATTTCAAAAAGGAAGAAAATGATGAATGCATTCCTTTTGTCTGTTGTTCAAGCCACTAGTACAGGAGGAAGATATGTTATAAATAAATGTTTCCCCAATCTAATGTTAAGCCTTTTTTGAATTGGCTACTCTGCTACTGGAACTTCAGGACACTTTCCAAACCATTTTATTTCTTAGTTTGTTCTTTACTGATCTCTAATTATTACCTCATCCCCTGGTTACTCCTCCTTGGTATTGCCTTTCTTTTTGTTTGCTTTAAATCTTAGTTGCTGTAGCACATATTCAGAGGAACTTTTGATATTTTTTTCTATCAAACTCAAAACAACAGTGCTATAATGCTTTTTCTTTTCTTAATGTTATGAAAAATTGGACATTTTCTTTTACTTTTGCTGAATGATAAGAATTATGTGTACAATCAGATGGTAGAGAAATAGAAAATCAATTGAGAATTATGGCTCTTCATGTAAATCTTACATACAAAGTATATATTCTATGTTCTTTCTATTATTGCATTAAAAATCATATCTGTATCTAGTTTCATTTAAATATTAATTTATGAATATTTGGGTATTCATCCAATCATTCATATACTTGTTCATTCAAATACATGTACATTATGTACATTATGAGAATACTGCCAAAAGTATTGACTCTGTCTTAAGTAAAACTAAACTCTTGTACATAATTTTGTTATTTATTTTGGATAATATACTCATAGGCCTTGCCTATTCAAACAGTATAAAATGTGCTCCCTGGTTCCAAAAAACTTAAAATTTGTTTGGGAGTGCATATAAATAATAAGAAGAGCTTTAGAGAGGCTGAATAAGATAGCATAAGATAAATGGAAAAATGAATGGGAAAGTAAATATTAGGAAACAGCTGCCAAGGCCCTTGATAACCAGAAAGGGAGACAGATCAGGTTTGTTCTTGAAACCTCAGAAAAAAATGAAGAAAATCATGTTAATGATCTATTTGGGCAATAGTGTTTGACTAGTAGGACAAATGTTTAATTTTTTCCCCCAATCCATTTTCCCTTTCTTCCACAATCATTATTTTTGCCCTGCTATTATTAATAGCCACTCAGCTGGAGATTTCCCAGCATCCCTTGCAACAGGGTAGGCCAGGTGACTGTTCTTGCCAAAGACGTGATTGGAAGTCACATGTGCAACCTCCACAGCTCTTGCTTCAATCTCCCATATCCCCTTCCCCCATCTCTCCATTAGCTAGAATGCCACATGGCTGAGACAGCTCCTATCAGTATTACTCAGTCAACAACAATCCCTGGGGCTGAGGGAGCAACCGAAGAAAGCCAAGTGGTTCCTGGAGAGTTTCCCATGTCTTATCTGCCCACTGAACTTAGGCTGTTTTATGTGGAACACACGGATTCTCTCCATGTTAACCAGTGTCATTTTTCTTGTCTGCTTTCATCACAGTAGCTCAGTTTTTGCCCTACCCAATATAACTCCTGGCATGGAAGATGAAGACCCTATCAGAGGTGCAGCAACAAAGGGCGGATGGTTGAGATGAACTGAACAATGGAGGACTGAACTTTCACTCATGGTAAAGAGCAAGGAGATCCAACCAGTCCATCCTAAAGGAGATCAGTCCTGGGTGTTCATTGGAAGTACTGATGCTGAAACTGAAACTCCAATACTTTGGCCACCTCATGCGAAGAGTTGGCTCGGAAAAGACCCTGATGCTGGGAGGGGTTGGGGGCAGGAGAAGAAGGGGATGACAGAGGATGAGATGGCTGGATGGCATCACCGACTCGATGGACGCGAGTCTGAGTGAACTCCGGGAGTTGGTGATGGACAGGGAGGCTTGGCGTGCTGTGATTCATGGGGTCGCAAAGAGTCAGACACGACTGAGTGTGCTCAGTTGCTCAATTGTGCCTGACTCTTTGACCCCATGGATTGTATCCCCCAGGCTCCTCTGTCCATCAAATTTTCCCAGCAAGAATACTGGAGTGGGTTGCCATTTCCTCCTCCAGGGGATCATCCCGACCCAGGGACTGAACCTGCGCCTCCGGCATTGCAGGCAATTCCTTTGCTGCTGAGTCACTGGGACTTCCCATACATCCTTATGGTGAATCTTGCTAAATGCTGTGAAGAAGTGAAGTGAAGTGAAGTCGCTCAGTCGTGTCGGACTGCTTGCGACCCCATGGAATGTAGCCTACCTGGCTCCTCTGTCCATGGGATTTTCCAGGCAATAGTACTGGAGTGGATTGCCATTTCCTTCTCCAGGGGATCTTCCCGACCCAGGGATTGAACCCGGCTGTCCTGCATGGTAGACAGACACTTTACCGTCTGAGCCACCAGGGAAGTCCGCTAAATGCTGTATTTTATAGTTTCCATTCCCTCCTAAAACAACCATATCCTCCAAAATAAAAACAACAAAAATAATGGCAACTAAACAAAAGTAACATTTTCTATGGTATTATTTTTCTTTTAATCTGAACTACTGTCTCAAAATTCCTACTGTCTCAAAATTACACCATATAATATCTTGAACTTGCTATTGGTAAAATAAAAATCCTTTTGGCTGGGCAGCTCTGTGTTGGATTAATATTCTTGGATTGTTTTACAGATCTCTAATTGACCACCAGAGACAATAAATACGATTCTATAAATGTAATAGATTGACAGCAAATTAGGATAAAGCAAATACTAAATCTTAGAGCTGTGCACTTAAGACAAAATATATTTCTTTTAGAACAGACCAAGATCTATATATGCATGCAAAGTGACAAGGAAATCAGATTTAATTTGTTATAGGTCAGCTTTTCTGTCTTTGGGTGCTTTATGCATAATTTTTCATGAAGTCAATAAGATTTACTCTTTGGTCTACAAGATCCAAATTGAAAAAATAGATCTCTCTCTTCCTGCTTCCACAATAAACAATAATAAAGAAGAAATGACTACAGCCCTAAATATTTAGGCTTAATATTTGATAAAGCTAGGAAATTTCAAATAATTTTGTATATATTAATAACGGATAATAATTAAATCTTAAAATACACACAAATGTAGATATAAGTATTAACATGTGTTTATATGGGTAAGAATATAGCCAGATATTTTTTAAAAGGACTATAGACTCTCAGCTCAGGAGGAAAATATGGCAATTACAATTGTGAAATTTTTAAAAATGGATTTAGTTATTTCTTAAAATGAGTTTGACCATATAGCATAAAGATTTAAAAAAATAGAACAGTTTTAATAAGAAGCTTAAACATATTTTAAAATTGTAATATAATTTGTTCATCAGAAATAGTGTTGTTTAATGTTAAGCAAATAGATAATAGTTTTCTAATTACAAAAAATCCTACTCTTATGAGCTTAGAGTTTATCAAGACATTGATACTAAACAGACTTTGCAAAACCACGTGGTTTACAAGTGGATTGTGTATTTTCCCCTCATGTTAGCAACATGTCTTCTTCACTCACTGTTTTTCCACATGACCATTCCAGGGTAGAGGTGCAATACAGTTCCATATACCATTCATACACACACAGAATATACAATTCACAAGAATATGTCCACAGATGGGTATTTAAATAATATATATGTCAAAGAAGTATTCACATGGTAATGAAAAATTTAGCAACTCTTTTAACAGCTCATTTGTTGATTTTTGAAAAGGTCTCTCTCAGGGACAAATTCAAATCAATTCTGCCCTTGTACAAGAAATTTGAATACCACGTAAACATTTAAGTACCTCATTATTTCTCTTATACTAATTAGTATTCTATTTATTACCTTCAGCCTGGATATTTTCTCAAAATATTAATGTGGTCATATTATTCACTATTAAAAGTTTTCACTAGTTTTACTTAAAGAAAAGAAACTTTAAATTTGTGTATGGTAGATGTGGCAATTCATATTTCAGTCTCTTTAAGACATCTCTTGCATTATACTCTTCACTCCAGTCAAACCTAAGTCACCGTAGTTCCTCTCGTTGGTTCAGTACATGCTATTCCTGGACTCCACTCCTTTCCTTCACCTTCAGTGAGGTGGATTTCCCCTTCATCTCCCATAATAAGGGCTTCCCAGCTAGCGCTAGTGGTAAAGAACCTGTCTGCAAATGCAGGAGACATAAGAGATGTGGGTTTGATCCCTGGATCTGGAAGATCCCCTGGAGGAGGGCATGACAACCCACTCCAGTATTCTTGCCTGGAGAATCCTATGGACAAAGGAGCCATGTGGGCTACAGTTCATGGGGTTGCAAAGAGTCTGGACAAGACTGAAGCAACTTAACATGCATGCACTGTGCATAATAATAAATTAATTTCACCTTCTGACCATAAATCTCTGAACTATTCCAGCTGCTTTGACCACTCTCATATGTTAAAAGAGGAAGAACCTAAATCAGGTGCATAAGAAGTGAGAAGAATGGAAAGAGGAAGAGGAAAGGAGCGGCTTCCCTGGTGGCTCAGTGGTAAAAAAAAAAAAAAAAAAAAAAAAAAGGCTGCCAACACAAGGGATGCTCATTCGGTCCCTGCGTCAGGGGGGAAGGAAATGGATCCCCTGGAGAAGGAAATGGCAATCCACTCCAGTATTCTCAACTGGGAAATTTCATGGACAGAGAAGCCTAGTGGGCTATAGTCCATGCGTGGTATTGCAAAGAGTCGGACATGACTTAGCAACTAAACAATAACAAAAACAGAGGAAAGGTGATTGGTTTAGAACCTCTCCCTGGTTTGGAGAGGCCTGATCTGAGTAACAATTACAAAAGCAATTACTTGAGAGCCCGCTGGACTGCAAGGAGATCCAACCAGTCCATTCTAAAGGAGATCAGTCCTGGGTGTTCATTGGAAGGACTGATGCTGAAGCTGAAACTCCAATACTCTGGCCACCTCATGCGAAGAGTTGACTCATTGGAAAAGACTCTGATGCTGGGAGGGATTGGGGAGAGGAGGAGAAGGGGACGACAGAGGATGAGATGGCTGGATGGCATTACTGACTCAATGGACACGAATTTGCGTAAATTCCGGAAGTTGGTGATGGACAAGGAGGGCTGGCGTGCTGTGATTCATGGGGTCGAAAAGAGTCGGACAGGACTGAGCGACTGAACTGACTGACTGACTGATCTGAGTCACAATTACAAAGGCAATTACTGTAAATCCTCACTTTGTCTGCCTCCCAGGGGACAGCTGCCCTCTCCAAACCAGACTCTGTACATTCCAGCACTGTAGTCCCTGAGTTGCAGTCAAAGAAGTGGCTCCCTCTGTCCAGCCTTGTGCTCTGCACAAGTTTATCTGCATTCTTAGCGCAGGTTTCTTCCTTCAGAGATCTCTTTAAGTGGGGTCTTAGGCTGGGGGTTTACAACAGATGCCTCTGCTGAGGCTTCCTTATTGGGGAGTAGGGGGAATTAGGGGGAAGAAGGGAAAGCCTTAAAGACAACTTTTCTTCACTCTGACTTAGTGCTCACAGATTTTCCACTCCTATCCTTCCCTCCCCCTTCGGCTAATTTTTTTGTTTTTTTTTGATCTTGGGTACATTGAGCATCAAAAGCCTTTTGTTCAGGGCTCCCTCAACACTGAGATAAGCCCAAGTCCATGCTCATCCACCTTATCTTTGATCTGTGCCATTAAATGGGGGAAAAATGGAAGGTGAGGTGAGGGAGAGAGGTAATTTTTCTGGTTTCTGCCTCTTACCTATAGGACTGTGGTAAGTGTGTAATGATGGACTGCTAACTTTTGCTTTGGCTTAACCCTTCCAGTACCTGCCAGTTCAGCTCTCTCCAGCTCAGCTGAGCTCCTGACAGTGGGATGCAAAGACAGTAATGAGCTCCAGGGAGCTTCTGTGCAACTAAAAGATGCTAGTAAAAGGAGGTGCAAAATACAACCGAAAATGAAACATGACCCTGGCTTTGTTGCCTTTGCCATTAATAGACTTACGAGTCATGAAATCATAGCATCTTCAGCATATACATAAAAACTAAAGAATAAAGTTGAGGAATGAAAAAAAAAATGATGGAGCTGATCATTCTTTTATCTTCTGCAGTAAGAGAGGTACCCCACATTGACTACAGCCATCATCCTTAAAAAGCGTGACTCTATTTCGAGTTCTGATGGTAATTTTCTTCTGCCTGGGTGGTGGGATAGGAGATATATAATATAATGGTTACATTTTCTTAGAAAGATAAGTGAATCTGATATTTTACTATTTTAAAAGTCTAATAAGGGAAGTAAATAGATGCTTGGACAGAAGAGGGAAGAGATATAATGATCTGAGGTGTGAGTGGACAGTCAGCCTGCACTGTCACGGTGCTATGAGGACGGTTTGTCCTTGGTAATCGCTGTTTCACATAAGCTGGGAAATAGGCTGTGGCTCTAAGGCATTTGCCAATACCAAGCAGAAGTCAGAATAGAGGTCCACTGAATTCAACCTAAACACTCTAAGCCAGCTGTTATTTTTCAGCTGTCACTCACATTTGAGGTTTATTCAAGATATAGGGTATATTATATTCTCTACATGTCAAAGGGACTAGGGATTGAAGAACCCTGAAGTTGCTTTGGGGTATGTTTTTATACCAGAAAAAAGGCAGTAGGGTGCATCTAAAGTTACATATTTAAACTTCTGTAAGCCATTTATGAGTTCTTTGTACCATAAGCTTAGCAAAGATATTTATATTAGCCTTGCATGAATTAGCATGAGACCCACAATTTATAAATTCTTGAATTCCACCTGGAATTAAGGTATGTGTTTGTAAAACTGATATAATAGTTTAAAAAATAGTTTCTTACTGAAAGTCATATGAGTGAGTGAGTGAAGTCGCTCAGTCGTGTCCGAGGGAGTTCTGACTCCGTGAACTGTAGCCCACTAGGCTCCTCTGTCCTTGGGATTCTCCAGGCAAGAATACTGGAGTGGGTTGCCATTTCCTTCTCCAGGGGAACTTCCCGACCCAGGGATCAAACCCAGGTCTCCCGCATTGCAGGCAGACGCTTTAACCCTCTGAGCCATTCTAAATACTGGTTCCTGTTACACCTCCATAACAATCATTTCACGTCAGAAACTGAGAGCACAAGTCAATATTGCTTTGAGTAACTGAATAAAATACAAATTTAGATGTTAATATACAAAAGGAAGGCAGAATACCAATAATTGACAAATTTTAAAACTTTTGGAAGAAAAGGAGTCAAGTATTATTTTAAGTCAAATCTTTAGTAAAATACTCCAAAATATATGCCTAAGATGAAAAAGAGTTATTGGTAGATAAAAATGTAAGATATTACTTAAAATTTAATAACATGTTTTTTCTTGGTTTAATATCTATTCATACTCCCTCTTAATTATTGGCTAAATTTCAAAAATATATTTCCTATAAAACATCAAACACTATACTGGATTTAGAATTTTAGAGGCTCAAAAAAAACTATTGTTATATTTTATAATTTATAATATGTGATGAAACTCTGTATTGAATGTAGGAAAAATGATAGAGGTTAATAAAATAAAATTTTAAAATAATCAACTCATTTAGCAAATGTTCTTTAAGCACTTATAATATCAGACATCATGCTAGAGCCTAATGACACATATTTTAAAAACGTATTTTTTGAAAGGACCAAAGTTGAAGTTAAAATTAACTGGTGCTTTCTGATTAAAGTGTTTTTTTTAAAAATTTTAAATATATCAGAAAATTTTTTAGAAAAATCAGTTTGCCATTTCCCATTAATTTAATAGTTGCTTCAAAAATCAAGCTAGTTATAAATTTCATACAAAAAGATAAGTTTTGATAATCATAGCTGAAATCTGTCTTCCACACATATAACTTTTTGAATGCATCACTCTAAAAGTCATATAAGAACTAAACCTTTGATTTTAAAAAGGCCATGAAGACTATCTGCCAAATGCTAAGAAAAAGCAGATTTTGACCTACTACAGAATGTCCTTTCCCATTCCTTCTTGTCTCCATGCCTTACACTTTTTTCAGCAAAGAGACAGTCACTTTCAAAAGTGAGTTTTAAGGAGAAAAAAAAATCAGAAGACCTGCATCAAGACTCAGGAAAAAAAAAACAACAAAACAAAACATGAAACAACAACAACAAAACAAATACAAGTTAAAAATCACCATAAGAGGTTTCTTTAAATCAATCATTTTCTATAGCCTCAGTGAGGTTTCAGATATTAAAAACAAAACAACAACAACAACAAGAACCAAAAGGCCTTTAAGGAAATATCAAAGGGTGGGGGAAGAAACTACAGAAAGAAGGAAGAAGGTAGTAGTGAGAAACAAATTTCAACACAAAAGAAGAGGATCAAAAGTGAACTGACATGGTTTATGGGGAAAAAA
>NW_017215943.1:0-13538 GCF_001704415.2 Capra hircus
AATAATGACCTCCAAGAAGCGCTTTTCCAACTGGCTGAGACGTGGAGTTCTCAGGATACAGGGAAAGCGAGTGTCCTTCGGGAAGCAAAGGCAGTCACCTGTTATCATAACTTACTAGAATAGTAGGTACCTTCTCCGGTTGGGCAGAGGCCTTCCCTACCTGATCTGAAAAAGAAAACGAAGTAGCTCGCTGATTTGAGAAATAATTCCCAGACTTGGGTTTCCAACCAGTATAGAATCCGACAATGGCCCTGTCTTTGCAGCCGCGTTAATTAACAGGTATGTGAAGCTCTAAATATCAGTGGAAATTACATACAGCATATAGGCCCCAGTGTTCTGGAATGGTGGAAAGAAACAACCAAACTCTTGAAGAGACACTTTCAAAATGGATCATAGAGACTGACTGTACATGGATGGGCTTGCTTCCGGCAGACTTACTCATATTACGGGTAACTGCACGTTCCCATAGTTGTTTTATGAAATTTTCTATGGGAGACCCCCTCCCACAGTGAGGCAGGTGTTAGCAGATTTGCCACAAGTAAGGGGGTGGGATTTCACAGCAGATGGAACAATTAGGTAGGTAATAAATCAGGTAACTAAGTTTGTATAAAAAAGAATATCATTCCCCCTTGAGGAACAGATTCATGAATTTGTGGCTCAGTGATCAGGTGTGGCTCAATGACTGGAAACACAATTCCTTGGCCTGACATCGGAAAGGTCCTTATACTGTTGTTTTAGCCACAATTCTGAAAGAGATGGGAATACCAGACCACCTAACCTGCTCTTGAGAAATCTGGATGAAGGTCAGGAAGCAACAGTTAGAGTAGGACATGGAACAACAGACTGGTTCCAAAAAGGAAAAGGAGTATGGCAAAGGCTGTATATTGTCACCCTGTTTATTTAACTTCTATGCAGAGTACATCATGAAAAATGCTGGGATGGAAGATACATGAGCTGGAATCAAGATTGCCGGTAGAAATATCAATAAACTTAGATATGCAGATGACACCACCATTATGGCTGAATGTGAAGAGGAACGGGTATGTCGGGGAACTTCTTGAGTTGCAGCAAGGGTGTGAAGGACCCTTTGGAAGTTCCAGGAGGTTAGGTGTGGTTAGTCTCGAGATGCCTCAGCGGAAATGGGCCTCATGTCGCCTGGAATGGAGAGGCTCCTGGATATTCCCGAGTTTCAGCAGGTGCTCTCGAGTTACGACGGGGACTTCAGGGACCCGCTCTGGCGGCCGCAGGAAACGCCAGTCATCATGCGTGTTGCTAGGGGGCCTCTCGTGATTCCTCTCCCGTCGATGCCGGGGCCTAAGACCTTGTGTGGAGTCGGGGCCGGAAGCTGAGGATTCCTCTCCAGTGCTGACATGGATTTTGTGGTACTTCTCGAGTCTCCACAAGGGGAGTCAGGCCTCGTCTCGAGTGGGGGCATGAGCGTGCCCTTTCCTCCCCATGCTGTAGCAGGCAGTGTCACGCTTCCCCATGCCTGGACCAAGGATCTGTGGCTTTCCCTCGAGTCTTTTCCACTAGGCTTTCCAACAGGTCTGTCCCACGTGTGACGGTGGTGTGAGTCGATCCTCGGCATGAAGGCCAAGGCAGTGCAGGGAAAACAGGTTCCTGTGGAATGGACTGAGACATCTGGGTGAGTCTCGGAAATGGTGGCACGACCCTGCAGTTCCTCTCCCCTTTCCTTTGGAGAGCGGCCTCCTCTTGAGATGCGATGGGAATGCCGGGAATTCTTTCCCGACCAATCAGGGAAAGGATCGCTCATCTCGAGCTACGAGCCGGAAACGGAGCTCCTCTGGATGTGGCCGGGACACTCGTACTTCCTCTTGAGTGGAGACGGGTATGTCGGGGAACTTCTTGAGTTGCAGCATGACTGTGAAAGACTCTTTGGAAGTTCCAGAGGTTAGGTGTTATTAGCCTCGAGATGCCTCAGCGGAAATGGGCCTCATCTCGCCTGGAGGGGAGAACTTCCTGGATTTTCTCGAGTGTGGCAGGTGCTCTAGAATTAACGACGGGGACCTCAGGAACCCTCTCCGGTGTCCTGAGGAAAGGCCAGGCTCCATGCGAGTTGTTCGATGGCCTCTTGGGATTCCTCTCCCGTTGATGCCGGGGTCTGAGACCTTGTACGGAGTCGGTGCCAGAACCTGAGGATTCCTCTCCAGTGCTGACATGGATCTTGGGGTACTACTGGAGTCTCCCGAGGGAAGTCAGTCCTCGTCTCGAGTGGGGGCATGCACGTGCGCTTTCCTCCCGAGCTGTAGCAGCAGTGTCACGCTTCCCTTCGCGTGAATCAAGGGATCTGTGGCTTTCCCTCGAGGCTTTCTCACGAGGCTTTCCCACAGGGCTGTCCCACGTACAACCATGGTGTGAGTTGATCCCCAGCTTGAAAGTCGAGGCAGTGCAGGGAAAACAGGATTTCCTGGAATTGACTGAGACATCTGGGGGACTCTGGGAATGGTGGCATGACAGGGAGTTCCTCTCGCCTTTCCTGTGGAGAGTGACTCCCGAGAATTCTTTCGCTATCACGCTGGGAAAGGATCCCTCCTCTCGAGCTATGAGTCGGAAACGGGGCTCCTCTGGATGTGGGCGGGACTCTCGTGCCTCCTCTCGAGTGGAGACGGGTATGTCGTGGAACTTCTTGAGTTGCAGCAAGGGTGTGAAGGACCCTTTGGAAATTCCAGAGCTTAGGTGTGATTAGCCTCGAGACGCCCCAGCGGAAATGGGCCCATCTCTCCTGGAAGGGACAACCACCTGGATTTTCTCAAGTTGCGGCAGGTGCGCTCGACCTATGACGGGGACCTCAGGGAACCGCTCTGTTGGCCTGAGGAAATGCCAGTCCCCATGCGAGTTGCACGGTGGCCTCTCAGGTTTCCTCTCCCGTCGATGCCTGGGCCTAAGACCTTGTTTGGAGTCGGTGCCAGAACCAGAGGATTCCTCTCCAGTGCTGACATGGATCTTGGGGTACTTCTGGAGTCTCCCCAGTGGAGTCAGTCCTCGTCTCGAGTGGGGGCATGCACGTGTGCTTTCCTCCCGAGCTGTAGCAGCAGTGTCACACTTCCCTTCGCGTGGATCAAGGGATCTGTGGCTTTCCCACGAGGCTTTCCCACAGGGCTCTCCCACGTGCCACCGTGGTGAAAGTCGACCCTGGGCTTGAAAGTCGAGGCAGTGCAGGGAAAACAGGTTTCCCTGGAATGGACTGAGACATCTGGGGGACTCTGGGAATGGTGTCACGATCCTGGACTTCCTCTCGCCTTTCCTGTGGAGAGCACCACCTCTTGAGATGCAACGGGAACGCCGGAAATTCTTTCCCCACCAAGCAGGGAAAGGATCCCTCCTCTCGAGCTAGGAGGCGGAAACGGGGCTCCTCTGGATGTGGGCGGGACTCTCGTACTTCCTCTCGAGTGTCGACGGGTATGTCGGGGAACTTCTTGAGTTGCAGGAAGGGTGTGAAGGACGCTTTGCAAGTTCCAGAGGTTAGGTGTGATTAGCGTCTAGATGCCTCAGTGGAAATGGGCCTCATCTCGCCTGGAGGGGAGAAACTCCTGGATATTCTAGAGTTGCTGCAGGTGCTCTCGACTTACGATGGGGACCTCAGGGACCCGCTCTGGTGGCCTCAGGAAATTCCAGTCCCCATGCGAGTTGCTCGGGGCACTCTCCGGATTCCTCTCCTGTTGATGCTGGGGCCTCAGACCTTACGTAGAGTCGGTGCTGTAACCTGAGGATTCCTCTCCAGTGCTGACATGGATCTTGGTGTACTGCTGGAGTCTCCCCAGGGGAGTCAGTCCTCGTCTCGGTTGAGGGCATGCACGTGCGCTTTCCTCCCCAGCTGTAGCAGCAGTGTCGCGCTTCCCTTCGCGTGGATCAAGGGATCTGCGGCTTTCCCTCGAGGCTTTCCCACGAGGCTTTCCCACGAGGCTTTGCCACAGGGCTGTCCCACGTGCCACAGCGGTGTGAGTCGATCCTCGGCTTGAAAGTCGAGTCAGAGCGGGGAAACAGGTTTCCCTTGAACGGACTGAGACATCTGGGGGACTCGGAGAATGGTGGCATGTCCCTGGAGTTCCTCTCGCCTTTCCTGTGAAGAGCGCCTCCTCTTGAGATGGGACGGGAACGCCGGGAATTCTTTCCCGACCTCCCAGGGAAAGGATCCCTCCTCTCGAGCTATGAGGCGGAAACGGGGCTCCTCTGGATGTGGGCGGAACTATCTTGCTTCCTCTTGAGTGGAGACGGGTATGTCGGGGAACTTCTTGATTTGCAGCAAGGGTGTGAAGGGCCCTTTGGAAGTTCCAGAGTTTAAGTGTGCTTAGCCTTGAGATGTGTCAGCGGAAATAGGCTTCATTTTGCCTGGAGGGGAGAACATCCTTGATTTTCTCGAGTTGCGGCAGGTGCTCTCGACTTACGATGGGGACCGCAGGGACCCGCTCTGGTGGCCTCAGGAAAGGCCAGTCAAGATCCAAGACAGCACTGGAGAGGGAGAGACATCACGAGAGGCTTCCGAGCAACTCGCATGGTGACTGGCCTTTCCTGAGGACACCAAAGCGGGTCCCTGAGGTCCCCGTCGTAAGTTGAGAGCACCTGGCACAACTCGAGAAAATCCAGGAGGTTCTCCCCTCCAGGCGAGATGAGACCCATTTCCGCTGAGGCGTCTCGAGAGTAATCACACCTAACCTCTTGAACGTCCAAAGGGTCCTTCACACCCTTGCTGCAACTCAAGAAGTTCCCCGACATTCCCGTCTCCACTCGAGATGAAGCACGAGAGTCTCGCCCACATCCAGAGGAGCCCCGTTTCCGCCTCCTAGCTCGAGAGGAGGGATCCTTTCCCTGCGTGGTCGCCAAAGAATTCCCGGCGTTCCCATCTCATCTCAAGAGGAGGCGCGCTCCTCAGGAAAGGCGAGAGGAACTCCAAGGTCGTGCCACCATTCCCAGAGTCCCCCAGATGTCTCAGTCCAATCCAGGGAAACCTTTTTTCCCTGCACTGTCTCGACATTCAAGCTGAGGATCGACTCACACCACGGAGGCAAGTGGGACAGCCCTGTGGAAAAGCCTCGCGGGATAGCCTAGTGGGAAAGCTCGAGGGAAAGCCACAGATCCCTTGATCCACGCGAAGGGAAGCTTGACACTGCTTCTACAGCTCGGGAGGAAAGCGCACGTGCATGCCCCCACTCGAGACGAGGACTGACTCCCCTGGGGAGACTCCAGAAGTACCCCAAGATCCATGTCAGCACTGGAGAGGAATCCTCAGGTTCCGGCACCGACACCACACATGGTCTTGTGCCCCGTCATCGATGGGAGAATATCCGGAGACACCCCCGAGCAACTCGCATGGGGACTGGACTTTCCTGAGCCCACCAGACCGGGTCCCTGAGGTCCCCGTCATAACTCGAAAGCACCTGCCGAAACTCGAGAGAATCCAGGAGGTTCTCCCGTCCAGGCGAGATGATGCCCATTTCCGTTGAGGCATCTCGAGGCTAATCACACCTAACCTCTGGAACTTCCAGAGGGTCCTTCACACCCTTGCTGCACCTCAAGAAGTTCCCCGACATACTCGTCTCCACTCGAGAGAAAGCACGAGAATCCCGTCCACATCCAGAGGAGCCCCTTTTCCGCCTCATAGCTCGAAAGGAGGGATCCTTTCCCTGCGTGGTCGGGACAGAATTCCCGGCGTTCCCGTCGCATCTCAAGAGGAGGCGCTCTCCACAGGAAAGGCCAGAGGAACTCCAGGTCATGGCACCACTCCCAGAGTCCCCCAGATGTCTCAGTCCATTCCAGGGAAACCTGTTTCCCTGGACTGCCTCGACTTAAAGCCGAGGATCGACTCACACAACGGTGGCACGTGGGACAGCCCTGCAGGAAAGCCTCGTGGGAAAGCCTCGTGGGAAAGCCTCGAGGGAATGCCACAGATCCCTTGTTCCCCGCGAAGGGAAGCGTGACACTGCTGCTACAGCTCGGGAGGAAAGCGCACGTGCATGCCCCCACTCGAGACGAGGACTGACTCCCCTGGGGAGATTCCAGAAGTACCCTAAGATCCATGTCAGCACTGGAGAGGAATCCTCAGGTTCCGGAACTGTATCCAGACAAGGTCTCAGGCCCCAGCATCGACTGGAGAGGAATCACGAGAGGCCCCGGAGCAACTCGCATGGGGACTGGCCTTTCCTGAGGCCAGCAGAGCGGGTCCCTGAGGTCCCGTCGTAAGTCAAGAGCACCTGCAGCAAATCGAGAAAATCCAGGAGGTTCTCCCCTCCAGGCGAGATGAGGCCCATTTCCGCTGAGGCGTCTCGAGGCTATTCGCACTTAACCTCTGGAAGGTCCAAAGGGTCCTTCACACCCTTGCTGCAACTCAAGAAGTTCCCCGACATACCCGTCTCCACTCGAGAGGAAGCACTAGAGTCCCGCCCACATCCAGAGGAGCCCCGTTTCCCCCTGCTAGCTCGAGAGAAGTGATCCTTTCCCTGAGTGGTCGGGAAAGAATTCCCGGCGTTCCCGTCGCATGCCAAGTGGATGCGCTCTCCACAAGAAAGGCGAGAGGAACTCCAGGGTCGTGTCACCATTCCCAGAGACCCCAGATGTCTCAGTCCATTCCAGGGATACCTGTATTCCCTGCACTGCCTCGACTTTCAAGCCGAGGATCGACTCACACCACGGTGGCACGTGGGACAGCCCTGTGGGAAAGCCTCGTGGGAAAGCCTCGTGGGAAAGCCTCGAGGGAAATCCACAAATCCTTTGATCCACGCGAAGGGAAGCGTGACACTGCTGCTACAGCTCGGGAGGAACGAGCACGTGCATGCCCCCACTCGAGACGAGGACTGACTCCTCTGGGGAGACTTCAGAAGTACCCCAAGATCCATGTCAGCACTGGAGAGGAATCCTCAGGTTCCGGCACCGACTCCACACAAGGTCTTAGGCCCCGGCATCGACGGAAGAGGAATCCCGAGTGGCCCCCGAGCAACTTGCATGGGGACTGGCCTTTCCTGAGGCCACCAGAGCGGGTCCCTGAGGTCCCCGTCGTTAGTCGAGAGCACCTGCCGTCACTCGAGAAAATCCAGGAGGTTCTCCCCTCCAAGCGAGATGAGGCCCATTTCCGCTGAGGCGTCTCGAGAGTAATCACACCTAACCTCTTGAACTTCCAAAGGGTCCTTCACACCCTTGCTGCAACTCAAGAAGTTCCCCGACATTCCCGTCTCCACTCGAGATGAAGCACGAGAGTCTCGCCCACATCCAGAGGAGCCCCGTTTCCGCCTCCTAGCTCGAGAGGAGGGATCCTTTCCCTGCGTGGTCGCCAAAGAATTCCCGGCGTTCCCATCTCATCTCAAGAGGAGGCGCGCTCCTCAGGAAAGGCGAGAGGAACTCCAGGGTCGTGCCACCATTCCCAGAGTCCCCCAGATATCTCAGTCCAATCCAGGGAAACCTTTTTTCCCTGCACATGCCTCGACATTCAAGCTGAGGATCGACTCACACCACGGAGGCAAGTGGGACAGCCCTGTGGAAAAGCCTCGCGGGATAGCCTAGTGGGAAAGCCTCGAGGGAAAGCCACAGATCCCTTGATCCACGCGAAGGGAAGTTTGACACTGCTTCTACAGCTCGGGAGGAAAGCGCACGTGGATGCCCCCACTCGAGACGAGGACTGACTCCCCTGGGGAGACTCCAGAAGTACCCCAAGATCCATGTCAGCACTGGAGAGGAATCCTCAGGTTCCGGCACCGACACCACACATGGTCTTGTGCCCCGTCATCGATGGGAGAATATCCGGAGACACCCCCGAGCAACTCGCATGGGGACTGGACTTTCCTGAGGCCCACCAGACCGGGTCCCTGAGGTCCCCGTCATAACTCGAAAGCACCTGCCGAAACTCGAGAGAATCCAGGAGGTTCTCCCGTCCAGACGAGATGATGCCCATTTCCGTACAGGCATCTCGAGGCTAATCACACCTAACCTCTGGAACTTTCAGAGGGTCCTTCACACCCTTGCTGCACCTCAAGAAGTTCCCCGACATACTCGTCTCCACTCGAGAGAAAGCACGAGAATCCCGTCCACATCCAGAGGAGCCCCTTTTCCGCCTCATAGCTCGAAAGGAGGGATCCTTTCCCTGCGTGGTCGGGACAGAATTCCCGGCGTTCCCGTCGCATCTCAAGAGGAGGCGCTCTCCACAAGAAAGGCGAGAGGAATTCCAGGGTCGTGTCACCATTCCCAGAGTCCCCCAGATGTCTCAGTCCATTCCAGGGAAACCTCTTTTCCCTGCATTGCCTCGACTTTCAAGCCGAGGATCGACTCACACAACGGTGGCACGTGGGACAGACCAGTGGTAAAGCCTCGTGGGAAAGCCTCGAGGGAAGGCTTCGAGGGAAAGCCACAGATCCCTTGATCCACGCGAAGGGAAACGTGACACTCCCGCTACAGCTCGGGAGGAAATGGCACCTGCATGCCCCTAATGGAGACGAGTACTTACTCCCCTGGGGAGACTCCAGAAGTACCCCAAGATTCATGTCAGCACGAGAGAGGAATCTTAAGGTTCCGGCACCGACTCCACACAAGGTCTTAGGCCCCGCCATTGACGGGAGAGGAATACCGAGAGGCCCACGAGCAACTCGCATGGGGACTGGCCTTTCCTGAGGCCACCAGAGCGGGTCTCTGAAGTCCCCGACCTAAGTCGAGAGCACCTGCCGCAACTCGAGAAAATCCAGGAGGTTCTCCCCTCCAGGAGAGATGAGGCCCATTTCCACTGAGGCGTCTCAAGGCTAATCACACCTAACCTCTGGAACTTCCAAAGGGTCCTTCACACGCTTTCTGCAACTCAGGAAGTTCCCCTACATACTCGTCTCCACTCGAGAGGAAGCACGAATGTCCCGCCCACATCCAGAGGAGCCCCGTTTCCGCCTCCTAGCTCGAGAGGAGCGATCCTTTCCCTGTGTGGTCGGGAAAGAATTCCCGGCGTTCCCGTCGAATCTCAAGAGGAGGCACTCTCCACGGGAAAGGCGAGAGGAACTGCAGTGTCATGCCACCATTCCCAGAGTCCTCCAGATGTCTAAGTCCATTCCAGGGAAAACTGTTTTCCCTGAACTGTTTCGACTTTCAAGCAGAGGATCGACTCACACCACGGTGCCCCGTGGGACAGCCCTGTGCGAAAGCCTCCTGGGAAAGCCTCGTGGGAAAGCCTCGAGGGAAAGCCACAGATCCCTTGATCCACGCGAAGGGAAGCGTTACAATGCTGCTACATCTCGAGAGTAAAGCGCACTTGTATGCCCCCACTCGAGACGAGGACTGACTCCACTGAGGAGAGTCCAGAAGTTCCCCAAGATCCATTTCAGCACTGGAGAGGAATCCTCAGGTTCCGGAACCGAATCCACACAAGATCTTAGGCCGCGGTATCGACGGGAGAGGAATCCCGAGAGGCCCCCGAGCAACTCCCATGGGGACTGGCCTATCCTGAGGCCACCAGAGCGGTTCCCTGAGGTCCCCATCGTAAGTCGAGAGCGCCTGCCGCAACGCGAGAAAATCCAGGAGGTTCTCCCCTCCAGGCGAGATGAGGCCCATTTCCGCTGAGGCTTCTCGGGTCTAATCACACCTAACCTCTGGATCCTCCAAAGGGTCCTTCACACCCTTACTGCAACTCAAGAAGTGCCCCGACATACCCGTGTCCACTCTAGAGGAAGCACGAGAGTTCCACCCACATCCACAGGAGCCCCGTTTCCGCCTCCTGGCTCGAAAGGAGGATCCTTTCCCTGCTTGGTGGGGATAGAATTCCCCGCGTTCCCGTCGCATCTCAAGAGGAGGCGCTCTCCACAGGAAAGGCGAGAGGAACACCAGGATCCTGCCACCATTCCCAGAGTCCGGCAGATGTCTCAGTCCATTCCAGGGAAACCTGTTTTCCCTGCACTGCCTCGACTTTCAAGCCGAGGATCGACTCACACCACGGTGGCACGTGGGACAGCCCTGTGGGAAAGCCTCGTGGGAAAGCCTGGTGGGAAAGCCTCGAGGGAAAGCCACAGATCCCTTGATCCACGCGAATGGAAGTGCGACACTGCTGCTACAGCTCGGGAGGAAAGCGCACGTGCATGCCCCCACTCGAGACGAGGACTGACTCCACTGGGGAGACTCCAGAAGTCCCCCCAGATCCATGCCAGCACTGGAGAGGAATCCTCAGGTTCCGGCACCGGCTCCACACAAGATCTGAGGCCCCGGCATCGACGGGAGAGGAATCCTGAGAGGTCCCCGAGCAACTCGCATGGGGACTGGCCTTTCCTGAGGCCACGAGAGTGGGTCCCTGAGATCCCCTTCGTAAGTCGAGAGCACCTGCTGCAACTCGAGAAAATACAGGAGGTTCTACCCTCCAGGGGAGATGAGGCCCATTTCCGCTGAGGCGTCTCGAGGCTATTCACACCTAAGCTCTGGAACTTCCAAAGGGTCCTTCACACCCTTGCTGCAACTCAAGAAGTTCCCCGACAGTCCCGTCTCCACTCGAGAGGAAGCACAAGACTTCCGCCCACATCCAGAGGAGCCCCGTTTCCGCGTCCTAGCTCGAGAGGAGGGATCCTTTCCCTGCGTGGTCGTGAAAGAATTCCCGGCGTTCCCGTCGCATCTCAAGAGGAGACGCTCTCCACAGGAAAGGTGAGAGGAACTCCAGGGTCGTGCCACCATTCCCAGAGTCCCCCAGATGTCTCCGTCCATTCCAGGGAAACCTGTTTTCCCTGCACTGCCTCGACTTTCAAGCCGAGGATCGACTCACACCACGGTGGCACGTGGGACAGCCCTGTGGGAAAGCCTCGTGGGAAAGCCTCGTGGGAAAGCCTCGAGGGAAAGCCACAGATCTCTTGATCCACACGAACGGAAGCGTGACACTGCTGCTACAGCTCGGGAGGAAAGCGAACGTGCATGCCCCCACTCGAGAGGAGGACTGACTCCACTGGGGAGACTCCAGAAGTACCCCCAGATCCATGCCAGCACGGTAGAGGAATCCTCAGGTTCCGGCACTGGCTCCACACAAGATCTGAGGCTCCGGCATCGAAGGGAGAGGAATCCCCAGAGGCCCATGAGCAGCTCGCATGGGGACTGGCCTTTCCTGAGGCCACCAGAGTGGGTCCCTGAGGTCCCCTTCGTAAGTCGAGAGCACCTGCTGCAACTCGAGAAAATCCAGGAGGTTCTCTCCTCCAGGCGAGATGAGGCCCATTTCCGCTGAGGCGTCTCGAGGCTATTCACACCTAAACTCTGGAACTTCCAAAGGGTCCTTCACACCCTTGCGGCAACTCAAGAAGTTCCCCGACAGTCCCGTCTCCACTCGAGAGGAAGCACGAGAGTCCCGGCCACATCCAGAGGAGCCCCGTTTCCGTCTCCTAGCTAGAGAGGAAGGATCCTTTCCCTGCGTGGTTGGGAAAGTATTCCCGGCGTTCCCGTCGCATCTCAAGAGGAGGCGCTCCCCACAGGAAGGGCGAGAGGAATTCCAGGGTAGTGCCACCATTCCCAGAGTCAACCAGATAACTCCGTCCATTCCAGGGAAACCTGTTTTCCCTGCACTGCCTCGACTTTCAAGCCGAGGATCGACTCACACCACGGTGGCACGTGGGACAGCCCTGTGGGAAAGCCTCGTGGGAAAGCCTCGTGGGAAAGCCTCGAGGGAAAGCCCCTGATCCCTTGATCCACGCGAAGGGAAGCGTGACACTGCTGCTACAGCTCGGGAGGAAAGCGAACGTGCATGCCCCCACTCGAGAAGAGGACTGACTCCACCGGGGAGACTACAGAAGTACCGCAAGATCCATGTCAGCACTGGAGAGGAATGCTCAGGTTCCGGCACCGACTCCACGCAAGATCTTAGGCCCCGGCATCGACGGGAGAGGAATCCCGAGAGGCCCCCGAGCAACTGACACGGGGACTGGCCTTTCCTGAGGCCTCCAGAGGGCGTCCCTGAGGTCCCCGTCTTAAGTCGAGAGCAGCTGCCGCAACTCGAGAAAATCCAGGAGGTTCTCCCCTCCAGGCGAGATGAGGCCCATTTCCACTGAGGCGTCTCAAGGCTAATCACACCTAACCTCTGGAACTTCCAAAGGGTCCTTCACACCCTTGCTGCAGCTCAAGAAGTTCCCCGATGTACCCGTCTCGACTCGAGAGGAAGCACGAGAGTTCCGCCCACATCCAGAGGAGCCCCGTTTCCGCGTCCTAGCTCGAGAGGAGGGATCCTTTTCCTGCGTGGTCGGGAAAGAATTCCCGGCGTTGTCGTCGCATCTCAAGAGGAGACGCTCTCCACAGGAAAGGTGAGAGGAACTCCAGGGTCGTGCCACCATTCCCAGAATCCACCAGATGTCTCCGTCCATTCCAGGGAAAACTTTTTTCCCTGCACTGCCTCTACTTTCAAGCCAAGGATCGACTCACACCACGTGGCACGTGGGACAGCCCTGTGGGAAAGCCTCGTGGGAAAGCCTCGAGGGAAAGCCACAGATCCCTTGATCCACGGGTAGGGAAGTGCGACACTGCTGCTACAGCTCGGAAGGAAAGCGCACGTGCATGCCCCCACTTGAGACGAGGACTGACTCCCCTGGGGAGACTCCAGAAGTACCCCAAGATCCATGGGAGCACTGGAGAGGAATCCTCAGGTTCCGGCACTGACTCCACACAAGGTCTTAGGCCCCAGCATCGACAGGAGAGGAAACCCGAGAAGCCCCCGAGACGCCCCCAAATAACTCGCAGGGGACTGGCCTTTCCTGAGGCCACCAGAGCGGGTCCCTGAGGTCCCGTCATAAGTCGAGAGCCCCTCCGCAACTCGAGAAAATCCAGGAGGTTCTCCCCTCCAGGCGAGATGAGGCCCATTTCCGCTGAGGCGTCTCGAGGCTAATCACACCTAAACTCTGGAACTTCCAAAGGGTCCTTCACACCCTTGCTGGAACTCAAGAAGTTCCGCAACATTCCCGACTCCAATCAAGAGGAAGCACGAGAGTCCCGCCCACATCCAGAGGAGCCCCGTTTCCGCCTCCTAGCTCAGGAGGAGGGATCCTTTACCTGCGTCGTCGGGAAAGAATTCCCGGCGTTCCCGTCGCATGTCAAGAGGAGGCGCTCTCCACAGGAAAGGCGAGAGGAACTCCAGGGTCGTGCCACCATTCCCAGAGTCCCCCAGAGGTCTCAGTCCATTGCAGGGAAACCTGTATTCCCTGAACTGCCTCGACTTTCAAGCCGAGGATCTACTCACGCCTCGGTGGCACTGGGACAGCCCTGTGGGAAAGCCTCGTGGGAAAGCCTCGAGGGAAAGCCACAGATCCCTTGATCCACTCGAAGGGAAGCGTGACACTGCTGCTACAGCTGGAGAGTAAGGCGCATGTGCATGCCCCCACTCGAGACGAGGACTGACTCCCCTGGGGAGACTCCAGAAGTACCCCAAGATCCATGTCAGCACTGGAGAGGAATCCTCAGGTTCCGGCCTGACTCCACACAAGGTCTTAGGCCCCAGCATCAATGGGAGAGGAAACCGAGAGGCTCCGAGAGGCCTGAGCAACTCGCATGGGGACTGGCATTTCTGAGGCCACCAAGACGGTCCCTGGTCCCATCATAAGTCGAGA
>NW_017215944.1:0-13537 GCF_001704415.2 Capra hircus
TCTAATCTACATTAATAAATAATTAAGTAAATAACTTTCCACGCCAACGCCGACCACCCTTCGAATTCCCTGGATCCACCGGGGCTGGACCCCGGCATAAGACCTTGTGTGGAGTCGTGCCGGAAGCTGAGGATTCCTCTCCAGTGCTGACATGGATCTTGGGGTACTTCTGAAGTCTCCCCAGGGGAGTCAGTCTTCGTCGCGAGTGGGGGCATGCACGTGCGCTTTCCTCCCGAGCTGTAGCAGCAGTGTCATGCTCCCCTTCGCGTGGATCAAGGATCTGTGGCTTTCCCACGAGGCTTTCCCTCGAGGCTTTCCCACGAGGCTTTCCCGCAGGCTTCCCGCAGGCTGTCCACGTGCCCCGTGGTGTGAGTCGATCCTCGGCTTGAAAGTCGAGGCAGTACAGGGAAAAAGGTTTCCCTGG
Organism: Capra hircus; assembly: GCF_001704415.2. Taxonomy (NCBI): domain Eukaryota; kingdom Metazoa; phylum Chordata; class Mammalia; order Artiodactyla; family Bovidae; genus Capra; species Capra hircus. The sequence goes on from NW_017215944.1 coordinate 425, forward strand.
AATGAACTGAGACATCTGGGGGACTCTGGGAATGGTGGCACGACCCTGGAGTTCCTCTCGCCTTTCCTGTGGAGAGCGCCTCTTCTTGAGATGCGACGGGAACCCGGGAATTCTTCCCGACCACGCAGGGAAAGGATCCCTCCTCTCGATCTAGGAGGCGGAAACGGGGCTTCTCTGGATGAGGGCGGGACTCTCGTGATTCCTTTCGAGTGGAGACGGGTATGTCGGGGAACTTCTTGAGTTGCAGCAAGGGTGTGAAGGACCCTTTGGAAGTTCCAGAGGTTAGGTGTGATTAGCCTCGAGACGCCTCAGCGGAAATGGGCCTCATCTCGCCTGGAGGGGAGAACCTCCTGGATTTTCTCGAGTAGCGGCAGGTGCTCTCGACTTATGACGGGGACCTCAGGGACCCGCTCTGGTGGCCTCAGGAAAGGCCAGTCCCCATGCGAGTTGCTCGGGGCCTCTCGGGATTCCTCTCCCGTCGATGCCGGGGCCTAAGCCTGCCGGGAGCCAGTGTGAGGAAGCCCGCCCGTGACAAGTTTATGAGGAAGGAAGCTGACATAAGCAAGGCGTGCTCAGACTTCAGGAACCCTCTGGAAATTTTTAAGCATGTACCCCAACAAAAATCTGCCGGTTTTTGTGCTCTGCTTTTTCACTCTTCTGACCTTTTCTGGAAAAAGTCATTCAGGGCGTTAGTCTTCTGCATTTGAAAGAGTGTTTCAATCCAAAAACCCTCTGATGGCTTTCTAGCCTGCCTGTAGGACTCGTACAGCTGCGCTTGGTGATTGTTTGAGGCCTCCTGACCGCAGGAGGCACAGGAAGCTTAAAACATCCTAGGAATGCAGGAGCTTCCGAGGATTCAAAAGCTTTAGAATAGGACTGATTAAAAGTTTCATTTTTTTGGGTTCAATGCTTGCTGCCAATTTTCATATCCTTTATTTTTAGATATAGTTGGTATATAGAAAAACAAGTAGTAGACCTGGTATTAGCAACATTAGATCTTTGAGTTAAGTACCCTTCTTTGTTATAACCCACTGCACCTTTGTTCTATAGAGATGTAACTTTAATGCTTTAAGGAGATGCAGATTAAAGAAAAACACTTCAGGGGAAACAAAATTAACATTCATTAAGGAAGAGAGCCAAAAAGTGGTAACAAGCCTCTTGGCCAGAAGATAATGTAAATCACCTGAGACCTTTTGTATACAAAATGATATACAGAAAGAATCTGGGTTGTGAACGCTACATAATTTTGTGTTATCCATTGATCTCCATGTTTTATCAAAAGTATAAAAGGCCTTCTGAACAATAAAGGAGGAGGCCAGGGGCCGGGGGCCAGATTTCTCGGACCAGCTTCTCGAACTAGTCTCTCAGCCTGGTTTCTTGGGACTCTGGCTCCCCCCCGTGTCTTTCTCTCTCTTTCTTCTTCTCTACCTTTCCTTCTCTCTGCTCTTTACTTTAACTTCAGGCTGAATCTCCACCTGGAGTGCGGAGGCTCGCCAGGTCTACTTACTTGCCCCGGCTGTTAAGACCCGCACGAAAGGGAGCTTAAGGCGAGGCACCCTTAGATATTCAAGCGGGCGCCGGTGGCCCAACGTAGGTGGTGCAAATTCCTTGTCTGGAATTTTATTGGCCTTCCGCGTAAAACCAAGCTATTCAGCCCTCTTCCTCCACTTAATCTTCTTACTACACTATAGTTTCCTAATCTAATCTTACATTAATAAATAAACAAGTCTTTCCACGCCAACGCCGACCACCTTCGAATTCCCTGGATCCACCGGGGCTGGACCCCGGCATAAGACCTTGTGTGGGAGTCAGTGCCGGAACCTGAGGAATCCTCTCCAGTGCTGACATGGATCTTGGGGTACTTCTGAAGTCTCCCCAGGGGAGTCAGTCTTCGTCGGCGAGTGGGGGCATGCACGTGCGCTTTCCTCCCGAGCTGTAGCAGCAGTGTCATGCTCCCCTTCGCGTGGATCAAAGGATCTGTGGCTTTCCCACGAGGCTTTCCCTCGAGGCTTTCCCACGAGGCTTTCCCGCAAGGCTTTCCCGCAGGGCTGTCCCACGTGCCACCGTGGTGTGAGTCGATCCTCGGCTTGAAAGTCGAGGCAGTACAGGGAAAACAGGTTTCCCTGGAATGAACTGAGACATCTGGGGGACTCTGGGAATGGTGGCACGACCCTGGAGTTCCTCTCGCCTTTCCTGTGGAGAGCGCCTCTTCTTGAGATGCCACGGGAACGCCGGGAATTCTTTCCCGACCACGCAGGGAAAGGATCCCTCCTCTCGATCTGGGAGGCGGAAACGGGGCTTCTCTGGATGAGGGCGGGACTCTCGTGATTCCTTTCGAGTGGAGACGGGTATGTCGGGGAACTTCTTGAGTTGCAGCAAGGGTGTGAAGGACCCTTTGGAAGTTCCAGAGGTTAGGTGTGATTAGCCTCGAGACGCCTCAGCGGAAATGGGCCTCATCTCGCCTGGAGGGGAGAACCTCCTGGATTTTCTCGAGTAGCGGCAGGTGCTCTCGACTTATGACGGGGACCTCAGGGACCCGCTCTGGTGGCCTCAGGAAAGGCCAGTCCCCATGCGAGTTGCTCGGGGCCTCTCGGGATTCCTCTCCCGTCGATGCCGGGGCCTAAGCCTGCCGGGAGCCAGTGTGAGGAAGCCCGCCCGTGACAAGTTTATGAGGAAGGAAGCTGACATAAGCAAGGCGTGCTCAGACTTCAGGAACCCCTCTGGAAATTTTTAAGCATGTACCCCCAACAAAAATCTGCCGGTTTTTGTGCTCTGCTTTTTCACTCTTCTGACCTTTTCTGGAAAAAGTCAATTCAGGGCGTTAGTCTTCTGCATTTGAAAGAGTGTTTCAATCCAAAAACCCTCTGATGGCTTTCTAGCCTGCCTGTAGGACTCGTACAGCTGCGCTTGTGATTGTTTGAGGCCTCCTGACCGCAGGAGGCACAGGAAGCTTAAAACATCCTAGGAATGCAGGAGCTTCCGAGGAGTCAAAAGCTTTAGAATAGGACTGATTAAAAGTTTCATTTTTTGGGTCAATGCTTGCTGCCAAATTTTCATATCCTTTATTTTTAGATATAGTTGGTATATAGAAAAACAAGTAGTAGACCTGGTATTAGCAACATTAGATCTTTGAGTTAAGTACCTTCTTTGTTATAACCCACTGCACCTTTGTTCTATAGAGATGTAACTTTAATGCTTTAAGGAGATGCAGATTAAAGAAAAACACTTCAGGGGAAACAAAATTAACATTCATTAAGGAAGAGAGCCAAAAAGTGGTAACAAGCCTCTTGGCCAGAAGATAATGTAAATCACCTGAGACCTTTTGTATACAAAATGATATACAGAAAGAATCTGGGTTGTGAACGCTACATAATTTTGTGTTATCCATTGATCTCCATGTTTTATCAAAAGTATAAAAGGCCTTCTGAACAATAAAGGAGGAGGCCAGGGGCCGGGGGCCAGATTCTCGGACCAGCTTCTCGAACTAGTCTCTCAGCCTGGTTTCTTGGGACTCTGGCTCCCCCCGTGTCTTTCTCTCTCTTTCTTCTTCTCTACCTTTCCTTCTCTCTGCTCTTTACTTTAACTTCAGGCTGAATCTCCACCTGGAGTGCGGAGGCTCGCCAGGTCTACTTACTTGCCCCGGCTGTTAAGACCCGCACGAAAGGGAGCTTAAGGCGAGGCACCCTTAGATATTCAAGCGGGCGCCGGTGGCCCAACGTAGGTGGTGCAAATTCCTTGTCTGGAATTTTATTGGCCTTCCGCGTAAACCAAGCTATTCAGCCCTCTTCCTCCACTTAATCTTCTTACTACACTATAGTTTCCTAATCTAATCTTACATTAATAAATAAACAAGTCTTTCCACGCCAACGCCGACCACCTTTCGAATTCCCTGGATCCACCGGGGCTGGACCCCGGCATAAGACCTTGTGTGGAGTCGGTGCCGGAAGCTGAGGATTCCTCTCCAGTGCTGACATGGATCTTGGGGTACTTCTGAAGTCTCCCCAGGGGAGTCAGTCTTCGTCGCGAGTGGGGGCATGCACGTGCGCTTTCCTCCCGAGCTGTAGCAGCAGTGTCACGCTTCCCTTCGCGTGGATCAAGGGATCTGTGGCTTTCCCTCGAGGCTTTCCCACGAGGCTTTCCCACAGGGCTGTCCCACGTGCCACCGTGGTGTGAGTCGATCCTCGGCTTGAAAGTTGAGGCAGTGCAGGGAAAACAGGTTTCCCTGGAATGGATTGAGACATCTGGGGGACTCTGGGAATGGTGGCACGACCCTGGAGTTCCTCTCCCCTTTCCTGTGGAGAGTGCCTCCTCTTGAGATGCGTCGGGAACGCCGGGAATTCTTTCCTGAACAGGCAGGGAAAGGATCCCTACTCTCGAGCTAGGAGGCGGAAACGGGGCTCCTCTGGATGTGGGCGGGACTCTCGTGCTTCCTCTCGAGTGGAGACGGGTATTTTGGGGATCTTCTTGAGTTGCAGCAAGGGTGTGAAGGACCCATAGGAAGTTCCAGAGGTTAGGTGTGATTAGCCTCGAGACGCCTCAGAGGAAATGGGCCTCATCTCGCCTGGAGGGGAGAACCTCCTGGATTTTCTCGAGTTGCGGCAGGTGCTCTCGACTTACGACGGGGACCTCAGGAACCCGCTCTGGTGGCCTCAGGAAAGGCCAGTCCCCATTCGTGATGCTCGGTGGTCTCTCGGGATTCCTCTCCCGTCGATGCCCGGGCCTAAGACCTTGTGTGGAGTCAGTCCCGGAACCTGAGGATTCCTCTCCAGTGCTGACATGGATCTTGGGGTACTTCTGGAGTCTCCCCAGGGGAGTCAGATCTCGTCTTGAGTGGCGGCATGCACGTTCGCTTTCCTCCCGAGCTGTAGCAGCATTTTCAAGCTTCCCTTCGAGTGGATCAAGGCATCTGTGGATTTCCCTCGAGGGCTTTCCCACGAGGCTTTCTCTCGAGGCTTTCCCACAGGGCTGTCCCACGTGCCACCGTGGTGTGACTCTATCCTCGGATTGAAAGTCGAGGCAGTGCAGGGAAAACAGGTTTCCCTGGAATTGACTGAGACATCCGGGGGACTCTGGGAATGATGGCACGACCTGGAGTTCCTCTCACCTTTACTGTTTAGAGCGCCTCCTCTTGAGATGCGATGGGAATGCCAGGAATTCTTTCCCGACCAAGTAGGGAAAGGATCCCTCATCTCGAGCTACGAGCCGGAAACGGAGCTCCTCTGGATGTGGCCGGGACCCTCGTGCTTCCTCTTGAGATGGAGACGGGTATGTCGGGGAACTTCTTGAGTTGCAGCATGACTGTGAAAGACTCTTTAGAAGTTCCAGAGTTCACGTGTGATTAGCCTCGAGACACCTCAGTGGAAACGGGCCTCATCTCACCTGCAGGGGAGAACCTCCTGGATTTTTACCGAGTTGCGGCAGGTGCTCTCGACTTACGACGGGGACCTCATGGACCCGCTCTGGTGACCTCAGGAAAGGCCAGTCCCCATGCGAGTTGCTAGAGGTCCTGTCGCTATTCCTCTCCCGTCGATGCCAGGGCCTAAGACCTTGTGTGGAGTCGGGGCTGGAACCTGAGGATTCCTCTCCAGCGCTGACATGCATCTTGGGGTATTTCTGGAGTCTCCCCAGGGGAGTCAGTTCTCGTCTCGAGTAGGGGCATGCACGTGCGCTTTCCTCCCGTGCTGTAGCAGCAGTGTCACGCTTCCCGTCGCGTGGATCAAGGAATCTGTGGCTTTCCCTGGAGTCTTTCCCATGAGGCTTTCCCACAAGGCTATTCCACTTGCCACCATGGTGTGAGTCGATCCTCGGCGTGAAAGTCGAACCAGTGCAGCGAAAACAGGAACCTCCTTCCCCACAGTAGGGGATACACTGTCCCCTTGGGCGGGTATCTCCAGGGCACTCCGCGCTGGGGGGTTGCCCGCGGAGGTGCGGGCCTCAGGCTCCACGTGAGAAAAGCCCCAAATGGCATTAGCTGCCAGTCCAGACGCTGGCCCCTCAGGTCTCTGGCCGGAGCCTTGGGCTCCAGGCAACTCAAAGCCCTCGGGGGTGGCACTCTGGGACTGCTGTAAGGGAAAGGATGCCAAGAGCCCACGGAGGAGTTGGGGAGGGGGCATGGGGGAAACGGAGGCGAGGACAGCGAGGGATCTAGGTGGAGGCGCTGGAGAGAGCGTCTGGTGTCCCGGAATGCCTCGGAGGAGCCAGCGGGGGACAGTCGAGGACCAGGGACCTGTGGAATGTGAAAAGGAGGGAAATCTCAGAGCAAGGCAGGCTGGGAAAGGGGGCGTTGGTGGCCAATTCAAAGGGACCTAGGGGCGTTTCCTGGGCGGTGAGTTCCCTTGGCACTGCTGAGGGCCCCTGATTGATCCACTCGGGGTTGAACCCACCCCCCGCTGCGAGGGAGGGCCACAAACCAAAGCCCCCGAACTACCCGCCCACCCCAACGGGGATCTTGGCGGTCCAGGGCTCAGCCGTGGCCCGGGAAAAGCCCACTCGCTCCACGGGACTCCGTCCAGGGTCTCTGCTTGGAAAGAGGCCAGGGGCGGCCCCCTCCATCTACCCACCCAAACCCTATTGACGTCAGTGGGTGGCGGAGACGCCTCCCGTTCTCCCAGAGTCCTAAGCTGCTGGGTCCCCGCCCACTCGGCCAGCAGTCTGCAGCGTGCCCGTGTGCCTCTCCCACCATGGCTTGGTTCGGCTCCTCCAGCACCTCAAGCGGTACGTTTGCCCTCGGTCCCTGTGGTCGGATCACATCTCAGGGGATTTGTGGGTGGCCTGGGCAAGGGCTCTCGGCCAATGTGTTGACCCCCCTCCCACCCGAGAACGGCTGGGACCCATCGGCCAGGCCCCGGTTTCCGAGGCGTCAGGTGTGCCCAAATTCGGAGGGCGTGGCATCGTTCGTTCATCTTGCTCCTTTGGCACACACATGGCTTCTTCCGTTCTCTTTTCTGGGAAGACAGTGTTGTTTCAGGGGGCGTGCTGCGGGGGGGCGGGGGCCGGGGTTGCGGGGTGGTGGGAGCGGGTGCTGTGCTGGGATGAGGCCCTTTATCCTCACATCTTCATGTGGGAATGGGAGTCGGGGAGCTCTGTGGCCTTGCTGCCTTCAGTGGCTTCCTCTGCACAGGGGCCTAGTGGCTTCTGCCTTTTGTCAGGCGTTACGGGGTTTGGGCGTCGCTTTGGTGGCCTTGGCCTTTGCCTTGGCCTGGGCCTTGGCCTTGCCCTTGGCGTTGCCGTTGCCCTTGCCTTGGTCTTGGGCTTGACCTTGCCCTGCCCTTGAACTTGAACTTGAACTTGACCTTGACCTTGAAACTTGAACTTGGGCTTGACCTTGACCTTGAACTTGAACTTGACCTTGACCTTGAACTTGAACTTCAACTTCAACTTGAACTTGACCTTGAACTTGAACTTGAACTTGACTTTGAACTTGAACTTGAACTTGACTTTGAACTTGAACTTGAACTTGACCTTGAACTTGAACTTAATCTTGACCTTGACATTGAACTTGAACTTGACCTTGAACTTGAACTTGACCTTGAACTTCAACTTGAACTTGTCCTTGACCTTGAACTTCAACTTAAACTTGAACTTGACCTTGACCTTGAACTTCACTTTGAACTTGACCTTGACCTTGACCTTAACCCTGAACTTGACCTTGACCTTGAACTTGAAGTTGACCTTGAACTTGAACTTCAACTTGATCTTGAGCTTGAACTTGAACTTGACCTTGAACTTGAACTTGACCTTGAACTTGAACTTGACCTTGACCTTGACCAACAACGGGAGACCTCGAGATTTGCTCAGAGCACCGGAGGTCCAGAAGCAGGGCCCTGTATCTCCCCTTCCCTTTGTGATCATTGCAAAGACATTCCTAGCTGATAGCGGGAGTGCCCCTGAAGAAGCAAGCAGTGGGAGTGTGTTTGACACGACTGTGTGCCTTCCTGGCCTCAGCTCCACAAGGGGCCTTTCCTCTCGATGTAGGCCCCATGTCCCCTTGGGGAGGGTGTCATGCCTCTTTTCTCCTCACTGCCAAAGGGTGGAGCCAAGCTTGCTCTGTCAGAGGTACAAAACAGCAATTGATTGGATTTTCAAGCTCTTGCTAGGCTGCACCCTTTCAGGGCCCACTTTACTGAAACAGGTGCTCTGTGGCCCCTGGTTGGGTATGCAGGTTCACAAACAGGGTGAGATCCTGTCCAAGCCAAGAATTTTCCTGAAAGACCTAGGCTCACTAGAGCTCTCCTCCAGAGCAAAGGGGATAGAGGAGATGTATGGAGGAGTCTTTGCCTTTCCCTGTGAGTGTGGGGCTACTCCCTACGGCCCCAAGCTCAGGGATAACTGCCTCTAAGAAAGGAATGGCAAGAAGCGCTATTCTTGGAGGTTGGGACAGGGAGTTCGCAGCATGTGGGGAAAGAAAGACTTCTTCGGGGAAGAAGAGGCAACCACCGGGGGTGTGTTTGCAAGCCTCTATTTGGAAGGAACAGCTTTGCTTATACATCTCAAGACCTCCAGATCTGCTCAGAGGACTGAAGTTCCAGAGACAGGGCCATGTATCTCCCCTTCCCTTTGAGATCCTTGCAAAGACATTCCTAGCAGATCGTGGGAGTGCCCATGAAGAAGCAAGCAGCGGGAGTGTGCTTGACATCACTGGCTGCCTACCTGGGCTCAGCTCCTCAAGGGGCCTTTCTCTCCTGGTAGGCCCTATGTCCCCTTTGGGAGAGGGTGGTGCCCTCTTCCCTCCACACTGCCAAAGGGTGGAGGTGGAGCAAACTCGTTCTCTCCGAGGTAAAAAAAAAAAAAAACAAATTGGATGGATTTTTAAGCTCTTGCTATGCTGCACCCCTCCAGGACCCACTCGAGCAAAACAGGTGCCTGTGGCCCCTAGGTCGGGTATGCAGGTTCACACACTGGGTGGGATCCCGTCAAAGCCAAGAATTTTCCTGACAGACCTAGGCTCACTAGAGCTCTCCTCCAGAGGAAAGGGGACAGAAAAGACGTGTGTGTGGAGGTGGCTCTGCCTTTCCAGGTCCCAATCTCAGGGATAACTGCCCCTAAGAAAGGAACTGCTGCTGCTGCTGCTGCTAAGTTGCTTCAGTCGTGTTCGACTCTGTGCGACGCCATAGACGGTAGCCCACTAGGCTCCCCGTCCCTGGGATTCTCCAGGCAAGAACAGTAAGTGGGTTGCCATTGCCTTCTCCAATGCATGAAAGTGAAAATGAAAGTGCAGTCGCTCAGTCGCGTCCGACCCTCAGCGACCCCACGGACTGCAGCCCTACCAGGCTTCTCCGTCCATAGGATTTTCTGAAAGGAACTGCAAGAAGCGACTTTTCCAGGAGGCTGGGAAAGGGAGTTCGCAGGATGTGGGGAAAGAGAGCCTCCTTCGAGGAAGAATAGGCGGCCACTTGTTTTGTGTTGCAAACCTCTATTTGGAAGGAACAGGTTTAGCTTATACAAAGGGAGACCTCCAGATCTGCTCAGAGGACCAAAGTTGCAGAGGCAGGTCGGTGTATTTTCCCCTTCACTTTGCGATCCTTGCAAAGACATTCCTTGCTGATAGATGATTCAGCAAGGGCCTTTGAGACTGTTGTTTTCTTTCCTAGGTTCAAAGATTCCTTCAGTTTCCTAATATAGATATCCTAGAAATTATCTGACATCCGTGAAAATCTGATATGTCCTGGTCAAATGCTGTCAGTTATAATTCCAGTTATCATATTAAAGCATTTCAAGTCGCAGCAGTGACCAGATTACATTGTCAATTTCTATTTAATCAGGTTTTAACCATGTCCTCTATGGTTTCACACTGATGCCTTTGCAGAAATACTGCTACTTCAAGATATATGGAATATACTTTTTTAAGCTTACCGATAATTTGTTTGTTTGTTTGTTTGTCTTCTGGTAAGCTGGTACCAGATGGAATTTAGTCTCCTCTCTAGGTTAAGAGAACAAAGTTTTCTTAGAATGCAATTTTTGATAACAGACTATGGATTTCTTTACCTTTCATTGATTTATAATTGTTTTCATCATCTGTTTTTTTACTTCGGTAAAGTAAATAAGCCTTATTTAAGATTTTGGTACATGTAGGATGGACTAAGCTTTCCCCACTCTTGCAAGTTCCCTTAACCCTTCAGATTCTTCTCGTGGGACCAAGATCTCACTTTCCTCCAGAGGGACAATCCAAGCTTTTTATTAGTTGATCTGCCCCTGACATCAGAGTCCATTTGAGCACGAGTTGGCCTATAATTTAGGCATGAAACTATGACTACATAAAGAAAAGGTGACTTTATGATTCAGGGATGGCCATGATATGCCTTGCACTTCAGAGAAAATGGGTTAAAATGATTTTTTTTTCTTCAAAACTGCACAGCCAGTTCTTTCAGCATATGCAATTGAAAACATCTAGTCATTAGGTCAGTTTTCATTCCAATCCCAAAGAAAGGCAATGACAAAGAATATTCAAGCTGCTGCACAATTGCACTCATCTCACACACTAGTAAAGTAATGCTCAAAATTCTCCAAGTTCACATGAACTGTGAACTTCCAAATGTTCAAGAGGGATTTAAAACATGCAGAGAAACCAGAGATCAAACTGCCAACATCCACTGGATCATTGAAAAAGCAAGAGAGTTCCAGAAAAAAAGACATCTATTTCTGCTTTATTGACTATGCCAAAGCCTTTGACTGTGTGGATCACAATAAACTGGGAAAAATTCTGAAAGAGATGGGAATACCAGACCACCTGACCTGTCTCTTGAGAAACCTGTATGCAGGTCAGGAAGAAACAGTTCGAACTGGACATGGAACAACAGACTGGTTCTAACTAGGAAAAGGAATATGTCAAGGCTCTATATTGTCACCCTGCTTATTTAACTTATATGCAAACTACATCATGAGAAACACTGGGCTGGAGGAAGCACATGCTGGAATCCAGATTGCTGGGAGAAATATCAATAATCTCAGATATGCAGATGACACCACCCTTATGGCAGAAAGTGAAGAAGAACTAAAGAGTCTCCAGATGAAAGTGAAAGAGGAGAGTGAAAAAGTTAGCTTAAAGCTCAGCATTCAGAAAACTAAAATCATTGCATCCAGTCTCATCACTTCATGGCAAATAGATGGGAAAACAGAGGTCAGGAGTTCCAGAGGTCAAGTGTGATTAGCCTCGAGACACCTCAGTGGAAACGGGCCTCATCTCGCCTGCAGGGGAGAACCTCCTGGATTTTACCGAGTTGCGGCAGGTGCTCTTGACTTACGACGGGGACCTCATGGACCCACTCTGGTGACCTCAGGAAAGGCCAGTCCCCATGCGAGTTGCTAGAGGGTCTGTCGCTGTTCCTCTCCCGTCGATGCCAGGGCCTAAGACCTTCTGTGGAGTCGGGGCCGGAACCTGAGGATTCCTCTCCAGGGCTGACATGCATCTTGGGGTATTTCTGGATTCTCCCCAGGGGAGTCAGTTCTCGTGTCGAGTAGGGGCATGCACGTGCGCTTTCCTCCCTTGCTGTAGCAGCAGTGTCACGCTTCCCGTCGCGTGGATCAAGGGATCTGTGGCTTTCCCTCGAGGCTGTCCCACGAGGCTTTCCCACAGGGCTGTCCCACGTGTCACCGTGGTGTGAGTCGATCCTCGGCATGAAAGTCGAGGCAGTGCTGGGAAAACAGGTTTCCCTGGAATGGACTGAGACATCTGGGGGACTCGTTGAATGGTGGCACGACCCTGGAGTTCCTCTCGCCTTTCCTATGGAGAGCGCCTCCACTTGAGATGCGTCGGGAACGCCGGGAATTTTTTCCCGACCACGCAGGGAAAGGATCCCTCCTCTCGAGCTAGGAGGCAGAAACGGGGCCCCTCTGGATGAGGGCGGGGCACTCGTGCTTCCTCTCGAGTGGAGACGGGTATGTCGGGGAACTTCTTGAGTTGCAGCAAGGTTGTGAAAGACCCCTTGGAAGTTCCAGAGGTTAGATGTGATTAGCCTCGAGACGCCTCAGCGGAAATGGGCCTCGTCTCGCCTGGAGGGGAGAACCTCCTGGATTTTCTCGAGTTGCGGCAGGTGCTCTCGACTTACGACGGGGACCTCAGGACCAGACTGGTGGCTTCAAGAAAGGCCAGTCCCCATGTGCGTTGCTCGGGGCCTCTTGGGATTACTCTCCTGTCGATGCCGGGGCCTAAGACCTTGTGTGGAGTCGGTGACGGAACCTGAGGATTCCTCTCCAGTGCTGACATGGATCTTGGGGTACTTCTGGAGTCTCCCAGGGGAGTCAGTCCTCGTCTCGAGTGGGGGCATGCACGTGCGCTTTCCTCCCGAGCTGTAGCAGCAGTGTCACGCTTCCCTTTGCGTGGATCATGCGATCTGTGGCTTTCCCTCGAGGCTTTCCCATGAGGCTTTCCCACGAGGCTTTCCCACAGGGCTGTCCCACGTGCCACCGTGGTGTGAGTAAATCCTCGGCTTGAAAGTCGAGGCAGTGCAAGGAAAACAGGTTTCCCTGGAATGGACTGAGACATCTGGGGGACTCTGGGAAAGGTGGCACGACCCTGGAGTTCCTCTCGCCTCCTGTGGAGAGCGCCTCCTCTTGAAATGCGACGGGAACGCCGGGAATTCTTTCCCGTCCACGCAGGGAAAGGATTCCTCCTCTCGAGCTAGGAGGCGGAAACGGGGCTCCTCTGGATGTGGGCAGAACTCTCGTGCTTCCTCTCGAGTGGACACGGGTATGTCGGGGAATTTCCTGAGTTGCAGCAAGGGTGTGAAGGACCCTTTGGAAGTTCCAGAGGTTAGGTGTGATTAGCCTCGAGATGCCTCAGCGGAAATGGGCCTCATCTCGCCTGGAGGGGAGAACCTCCTGGATTTTCTCCAGTTGCGGCAGGTGTTCTCGACTTACGACGGGAACCTCAGGGACCCGCTCTGGTGGCCTCAGGAAAGGCCAGTCCCCATGCGAGTTGCTCGGGGGCCTCTTGGGATTCCTCTCCTTTCGATGCCAGGGCCTAAGACCTTGTGTGGAGTCGGTACCGAAACCTGAGGATTCGTCTCCAGTGCTGACATGGATCTTGGGGTACTTCTGCAGTCTCCCCAGGGGAGTCAGTCCTTGTCTCGAGTGGGGGCATGCACGTGCGCTTTCCTCCCGAGCTGTAGGCAGCAG